>NW_026534329.1:7390732-7506420 GCF_026225885.1 Hylaeus anthracinus | reverse complement strand
CTCTCTCTCTCTCTCTCTCTCTCTCTCTCTCTCTCTCTCTCTCTCTCACTTTCTCTTTCTCTTTTCGAAGAGTCGTTGAAATCGAGGCGCGCCGAGCTAGCGCATAAATGTACCCAGTGCTCCAGGATCGAGGCAGGAAAAAAGTCGTGGGAAATCGGCGGAAAGTGGGTGGATCTACTAGCAACTGCGATAGCATGCTAACGAGCCAGAAATGCGCGCCGGGCCACGCCAATAATTTCAATTTACCGGTTGCTGCTACCCGTGTCGAAGGTGACGTTGCCTGCCCTCGCGTCGAGGACGTCGCTGAAAGAGGAATTGAACGTTACACATTCTATTTGATAGGGTCTTCTTGTCTTTGAAGAGTACCGAGTATGTAGTAACGAATGTATCAAGTTATACAATCATCAATAGGGATGATTTAAAAAGAAAGTGTACCGTTGGATACTCCAACGCCCAGGCCAACTTTCTCTTGAATTTAGGATCGCGCGTGAGGAACGGAAAAACAAACGTGTTAGTCACGGTCCTTGACGACCTGAATTTTCCCCCAACGTTCTCGAAGAAGGACCTCTCCCCCTTAGATTTTCAGAACCAAGAGTCAGTCTTTCCCGAGACCTCGTCTAGTAATCTCGTCCAGTAATATACAAACTCTGTTATTAGTTAATAAACGTCACATTTAGAACAAACTTGTGGTGTCGTTCCTCGGGGTCACATCAATACTGTAAAGCAGAACCTCGATAATTGCGGAAAGTTGGGTCTAAAAACTCTTGCAATAATCGAGGCGGCCAATCGAAGGATCAATTTGAACCGCCGTGTCTGAACTAGGGTTAAGTATTAGATTTTAAAACCATTAACGAATAGCTTCCTAACCTAATAAACCTAAGCAAAAATCGCAGACAAAAATGTCCAAAACCCGAAAAGGGCGAGTGTTTATGGACACGTGTCCGTTGGGGGTTAACCTAGCCTAGTTTTCGATAATTATCGGCTGGCAAGGTGGATCGAACGTTTCAATTAGCGGTCAGGCTACACGAAAACGATCGCGTACCCCGTTGCATCCGGGATGCAAGATTTACGCGTTAACCAGATTTCGAGAACGAAGAACGATCCGAAAATACGTCATAGCAGTGAACGCGTGGTACAACATCGCACGGCGCGTTAATTAATGGTAATAACTCGAACTTCGGTGGGACCACCGAGAATTCTGACGAAAATAACGCATCGGCTCCACGAGATGTCAGCGACGCTATAAAATTATTCCAACGCGCGAGTGCTTCTACAAAATGAATTCTCAGGTCGCCAGCGCGGGCTATAAATACATCCTTGCCACCGAAATCCACTTACAAGAGCTAACTATGTATACATTCGATCAATTTAAAAGCAAGCAACGAAATAATGAACCGTTTACGCATATGATTATTTATTCTTCGCTAAATTACATAGAAAGGATCGGTAGGTTAACCGTAACAAATTTTTAAGAAACTGATTTCTTCGTAGAAGCTCAGTAGTACATACAACAGCGACGTGTAAAATGTTCCTATAATTTGAAGAAAAAATTAATTTGTCACGATACTGTAGGATTTAGTTCGCAACAGGATGATACTAATCGAATATCACAGTACTACAGTCAATGTAGGAAGTATTCGTACAACAAGCAATTTAAAATAAATGCTTCCTGTACGAATACTTATTACACTGACTGTATATAGATTAACTTTGTAACAGTTTTTTAGGCTCGATGTATGCTTTCATGGGGACACTTTCCATTGTTGTTGCATAATCCAGTCAATTCGTAAGAAATTTTCATGAAATGTTCCTTCCAACGTTTTCTTATGTATAAAAAGAATGTTCTGAAAATTCTTTCGATGGCCAAATCTTTTTACAAATGAAAATCACTGAAATTAATTTCACTATGAATTAAAAGGGGGAGTCATTTTCAAAGCGTGAAAATCGTACCTATATTCAACCAGTTTTGTTTTTTTTTTTAATCAATTGACTTAATGAAAGATCTAATTGCTGGCGTTTATCATACATCTATTGGCAATGGCTGCTAATATGCTACGCCAGAATGTAGGAAAAAGAATTAGTAGATGAACTGTGTCCAGAATTTTAATTTAATTTTAATTTGTTACTGATAAAAGAACACTGACCATGGGTTAGAAGTGACTTGTATCGAAAACAATCCCATAGTCGAAAAGAGATTAACGAAATATTGATTTTAAACGCGTCCATAGAACTGTGACGTCTGACTATCGAAATAATCGTTACTCGATCGTCGTATCCTCTTTTTTTTTCATTGTGCCCCTGAAGCAAGGTCTGCACTTTTTCCCTCTAACATTTCGAGGCGACATCGCGCGTCTCATTAAGAAGTGACGTATCGACCTGGGAAATCGGTATTATTCTCCACGGTTCTTGTTGTAATCAGTGCGTGGCAGTATCGTGGGACCGAATCTTCGCGTCATTATCCACGATATCCACGCAACCCCTGGGATCGCGTCGATCTTCGGGAGTCAGGAGGCCAAGAGGTTGGATTCACTGGGTTTTAAGGTGATAAGTACAATGGCGGATTGGAAGCTAGGCAGAAGCTAAGCATAATGATTTTTCGTGACGTTAGATGAACCGTCGATAAGATATCCTCAAAATTTTCAATTAATAACGGAAGAGATCGAATATTAATGGAATATGGGATCATATAAACGCTCAATCGATACTTTTAATCTTTATTTTATTTATTTATGAAAGATTGGAAGAACGATTTTATTTAACTATAAACGAAAAATATAGACAAGAAAGTACTGGTGAAAATGAAGAAAATGAAAATAACAGAAATGAGCCTACGATACATATATTAAGAAAGATCGACGGGTCTGAATATACAGTCAGTGTAATAAGAATTCGTGCAGGAACCATCAATTCAAAATAAAACATCATATATTTATTTTATTAATAAATTTTAGGGGAAGAATTAATTAACCAACGTTCGTACATATTTTTAGAGTAGAATTTTTAACGTTAATCTCTTATTTCTTTTCTTATTAATTTTCTTTTAAACTGGTTGCTGTACGAATACTTCTTACACTGACTGTAGTTGAAGACCTATCGATTTTTGGGAACAGAGCTCAGCCTTTTGTTTAATATACAGTGTAATATATTTTTGCATTAACTGAATAATATTATTCCAACAAAAATCGTGTAATCACTAAATAATTGTACAAAAGAAATTTAACACTGAAGCAAAGTCACGAAGACGATGACAAACACTTTGGAAACGTGCTGTCCGTATTACACAATGGTCAAAAAGTGAGCAGCTGAATTTAAACGTGAGAGAGGCAGATGACCGTCACAGTGGAAGACCTACGGCTACTATATCCGAGAAAGCTGCAGATCGAGAAATCAAAGTTCAATAAATCTACTATGAAAGTCTGCCGTCGTCTGTCCTCGTTCGTCCTGCTAAAATTGGTTCAATAAAATGATTATTCTTGTACCCTCGTACCGATCATTCAAGTTGCCCAATCATGTCCCCGAGGATCGACCATATTGGTCGCCATAAATAGAAAACGATAGATCGAGCACAAATACAGAGGGTGCAGACCACCTTTCTGCTCCGACAGGGTCGATTTTTTGTTTCGTGGAACAGCGAGGAAGAGGCATTAAACCAAAGGCCGGAAAAAGGTACGAATGGCAGAAGTGGACAAGAACGGGGAAAAAAAGGAGAAAGAGGGAAGAAAATGGGGAAACAAGTAAAACGAGGCAAGAGGGGGAGGCCTACAGAGAAGTAACAGGGTGAAACGGTATCTCCCGAATGGTGTACGTATGGGGCTCGGAGATTTAACCTTGACCGTCGTCGAACTCGAAACTCGCCACGCCCCGAAGATGAACCTCCCTTAGAATCTCTTCCGACTCTCCATGAACGTTACGAACTGGTTGTTTGATTTATCGAGGGCTTCCAATTACGTATCACGCCTTCTTCTCGAGAAGAATTGCCGCGAGGACTGTTGGGTTTCATTTGCGATTCCCTGTACTCGGATTACCGTAGTGGTTGACTACCAGAAATGAATAAATTTAAGAGAAAAAAATGTTTCAAATACTATTTTAAATAACAATTATATTATATTTCATGTGGAAGGGGAATCTATTGCAAATAAAATATTTTCATTTTGATAAGCTAATCTTGATCACTTAACAAAATGAATTGAAAACGAGAAAACATTACTTTCTCGATCAAGCGTTCAATGTAGAGATGAATAAAATTTTATTCGAATAGTAGACGACGAATAAAACCAACTTATAACAATTTATTCGTGACGTTTATTTGATTGACTGAAGAAATTCTTATTTGTTCATTATTTGTTCATCACGAAACGTTTAATATCTTGAGGGGATAGTGACACATATGTTCACGTTTGCTTTTATATGAAAATTACCATTGCCTACAATCACAATATCTTTTCGAATGAAAATATGTACCATATTAAAACAAGACGGCATACCAATACGTTAAAATCGACTTATAGATCAAAATTGCTTTGGTTTGTGTGTATTCCATTAGACCAGGGCTTTTTAAACCTTTTTCGTTCACGACCCCATTTATGATTGTGATTTTTTCGCAACCCAAAAAATATAAAATAAACTATATAATATATAAATATTTTGTGATGATTTATTTATTAGGTAACAATATATATATATATATATATATATATATATATATACATATGAAAAAAAAAAAATTTAGAATTTGTTTAAAAACGTACAAAAATATGAAATTAAACATCGATATACCTTATTTTTCATCAGACCTGCATTTTTTCTAATAACACGAGTAAAAGAGAATAATAAACATTTTACATTAAAATCTCGCGATCCCAAGATTCTGCTAAGCGACCCATAGTTTAAGAAGCTCTGGATTAGAGCAAAAAGTTTAAAATTCATTTAAAATTCGTCCAGCAATCTTCCACTCGAAACTTTTATCTAAATAAGAATGTTCATCCCTGATTCGATACTCGGAATTTTCCCTGATTCGAACATCGGGAGCGAAGAGGAGGGAATCATAGGAGCAAACAGAACCGCGTGAACACGAGTTCGGGGGAAAAAAGTGTTATCATACGAAAGCGAATGAAAGATGCACCGAGAGTTAAATAATTGCGTTTCCCAGGCACTGTTGCCGAATGACCGAATGGGCTAATTAAATCGAGCAGCGTGCAACGGCGGTGTTCAACCGTGATATTAGCGTTTCGTCGAAACATTATGCAAATATCGTTAATGATCGCTTGTTTTCGTCGAGAGTCCTCTTCGCAGTTAATCGTGGCCTCCTGTTTTTTTCTCGATTTTTGGCTGCTATACCTGGCAGATTAAAACCGTTCCCTCTTCTCCATTCGCGATTATTACAGCGAGCCGAGTACCCAGGCTTTTGCATTGTCCGTCCAAAAAAATTCCGACCTTATCATGTTCACAATGTTTCACTCTCTCTTCGCTGCGCTCTCTGCGTCCCTGGTGACGACCATTCAGCGTGCTCTGGCAAATTTTCAATCACATCAGTCGCGGCGCGGTTACGAATCGTTTCGAGTATTATCTGGATCTCGAAAGACTCGAAGCGCGACCGTTTCGTTGGGAATCTGTCCCTTCTATTCGTGCTCGCACGTCGCGTATCAACGCCGTCATTCTCTACGACTCTTGCAATGGAGAACTCGCGAATGAATTCTGGTCCCCCCCTTGCGTTTGAAACGGCCTTTCATGCGTGCAGCGTCCAAGAATAGTATTCGTACACCGTATGGTGTTCTATATTAAATGACGATAACACGTGCACAGAATATTAGGTTAATAATGAGTTACGTCCAATGATAGATTGATATCTATTTAATCACCCGAGTAAAATATTAATTCAATTAGTAAATAGTCTTATTTTTCTTTAAATCGCAAGTGTAATCGCGGTAAACTTTTAAAATGTTTTATTTATTTCATTTTCAATTACTGAATTAGTACTGAAAAAATATACTTCTCGACTCTAACAGTTTTTCTATAGTTTAACGAAATTGCATGGAATTTCAATTTGAAATCCACTCACCTGGCGTCGTTTATCGATCGTTCGCAGATTCGGAGAACAACTGGCACAAGAACGAAGAGCACCGGCCATGGGAATATAATTAGTTCTCCACTTATGGACCATCGGCCAGCTATGGGTCCGTTGAATCCACGGAGCACTTGGAAATCGGTCTTTGTGCGAACACGTGCGGACCTCATGCATCCTACAATTTCTTTCCTGACGACGCCGACGTCTCTTTCCCTCGCTGGGAAAAGCCCCGACGTCACTGATTGGAAAATCCCAAGAGGGAGCACGAGTTTTTCCAGAAGTAACATGTGGATCGCCGTGAAGGACTTCCTGCTCTCTTTATAGACGGGCAGGATTTTTCAAATGCGAAATAACTACTGGAAATACTCTCGGTAATTAGACACACGTGCCATTACTTGCACTCCATTTGTCTCAAATGAGGTGAATAAGAGGAGTGAGCAAGGTTTTTCAAGAAGAATGCTATCAAAAGTATTCGATTAACCTTCTGATGTATCAAAGTCTCGATTCCTTTTTGTTCTATCAATGTTCCTTTGTTGCGATCGGATACGATCAAATTTCATTCATGAATCCAAGAAGTATTTGAAATAATTCAGATACCGTATGCCTTCATTTAAATTAAAATACATTTTTTTTGAAGATCTTAACATGCAACTGGGACGTTTTTGATTTCTGATGCAAAACGACTCTCGTAACATAAACAAAATTTTATTAAACTGGACTTAAAAGGAAGATAGACAAATAAGAAAGAGGGACAATCTTTGCGGTGCATTATTTATTTCTTTACAACTATGATCAAATTTCTTTCTCATTCGTATAATAGATTAAAACCATATTTTCAAATTCTGAGAGTGGGTTCGATGCAAAAATCAAAAACGTTTTAATCGTCCGCGAATATTTTAGAAAGGAACGAAACTAAAAATGTCGAAACCTTACGGAGGCATATTTTCGTTATTGTTCTGTAAATTCTGCGCGACAACAATTCGAGTCTCGAGCAAACAAAAGAGTTTACATGGAGAAAAGGCGAGTTAAATGTTTCAGGATTTTGACGCTCGCTCCGCCGCATTTTTCTCGTCGAGGAGCCCGAGAATGCACGAACACAGAGGGGTCTAGATGCTCGTCGAGACACGGGGGAGGTTTGAAATTTTTCAGACAGTTCGTTTCGCGATGGATGGAACGGGGTCGTCGTGGAAAGAGGGGTCGACGGAGAGAGGAAGAGAGAGGGGAGGAGAGAAAGCTAGGAGCAATTCTTCCGGACGTCGAGACGAAGACCAGGTACAGGTATTCTTTGTAAGGCGGAACACTTTACTGCTGCTCGTTCCACGTTGGTAATGGAGAATCCCCCCTTAGCCGCCCCGAGAAATTAATTCGGGGCTAACGCCGAGACACTCCCCGATATCGAGTCACTTTGCTCCGCGGACCGGTGTTAGTATCTGCTTACCACCCTCTCTCGGTTAGCTTTCCGCTGTACTAAGGCCACTTAACTCAGGACCACCTCTCCTTCCTCCCCTTTCGAGTCGTCCGAACGATTTCTAATTTTCAGTAGGTCATTCATAAAACAACCAAAAATAATTTCCTCCTGGGTTTTGGACAGTAGCGGATTGTAGCAGAATATAAAACACAATTGTCTAAGGCACTGGTCGACAAGTTTTCACCGACCCGAGTCACGTTGCGACATTATCGCACATTTGGATTGACACCTACATTACATGAAATAGCGAAAAAGAAAGATAGCGATATAAATTTTCGTAATATTGTAGGATGTTATTGATAGAGCCAATGGATATTACTATTGCTACAATGGTGGTGCAGGATTATCGTTAACCCTTTATTTACTGAATTTCTCAAAAGTTTTCAAAGTCTTGTTGAGTTGTCTCTAACTAGTTTCCAAAAGAAAAAAAGTTTGTGCTGCCGTCCAACAATTAAAAACGAACTTCATAGAAGTGGACTTGAAAGTCACAATAGGTTTCAAAGCATTTAATTAATACAGTACCATGAGAAAATTGACGGGACTTGGAAGTCCTGGCAGTAAATAAAGGGTTAAACTATTGTCAGTATAGGTATAAACTAAAATAACTCCTTCGCTGTTAGTCGCACACGTAGTTTGGCTATCGCTAGTTCTTACGCTTCGCTCTTTCATTTCAAACTAAACTCTACCATTCGTCCAGGCATGTCTTCTTTTAATCCTTACATACACACAACACACACTTTTATCATTTATTTCTAATCTGGCACCTAGCAGTCACTCCCTCAGCCTAAACATTATGTGCAGCAATTATTTCTGTGTCTTCAATATACGCATATTATTGACATCTATATTACCTAAAATAGTGAACAAGAAAGTTAGTGATACAAATTTTCACAATATCATTTAGCAATAAATATTCGTGCAGGAACCAATTCAAAATAAAACTTCATATATTTATTTTACATAATAAATTTTAAGGAAAGATATAATTGACCAAATTCCTACATATTTTTAGAGTAGATTTTGCGTAAATTAAAGTGCATTACTTTTAATGTTAACCTCTTATTTCTTTTCTTATTAATTTTATTTTAAATCGGTTGCTGTACGAGTACTTCTTACACTGACTGTATGAATACGAAATTCAGTTGACCACAAATTTTATTAATTGCTGTTCTTGTAATAGGTCACAATTGTACTTTATAATTATTATATGTAGAAATTATTTTTCTCATGATACATTTTCGCTGACACATTAAAGTATCAGCATAATAATGAATCACACAGATTGCTTTGAAATTTGGTTTTATAACTATATGTGCGCCCTCGGAATATATTCCTGAGAGAAAATTAAAAATTGTATAGTTTTTCTTTATAAATAAACGTTAAGTTTACCATCGAAAGGCACAGATATCATTTCTGGACTTAATAATTTTAACGTCATACTAGAATAATTGTAACAATCAACAATTACAATTGACGAAAAAGTAATGATTATTTTTAAACTCGCATGACTGGAGCTCGGAAAATATTATCCGCTACTGTCTATAAGCAGTATTTACAATTAGACCACTTCAACTCGGAACCACTTTTCTTCCCTGCCTCTTAATTTTCCCGACGATTCCCGAATTCGTTTCACTGGGTCATTTCTAAAGTAAAATATAAAAAAAAAGTTCTTTCTTGGTTCTTTTTATTCGTGCTCGTATCCCAGCCCTCGACTGGGATGCTTCTGTCTCTCTCGTGCGCGTGTTTGGCCCCCAGTCGCGCCATTAATCGTGTCTTTAAGCGGGCCGAGCTCTTTATCGCTGGGAACGCGGTTTTTCAGGATGAAAAGCGAACTCCTGGCGACGTTCCACGTGCATCGAAACAAAAAGTTAGAGAGAGAGAGAGAGAGACTACCGGAGCTTTTTAATTAGCCCGAAAAGAAAACGTTGGGAGAGAGGCAATGCTCTAAATACGTAATTAAAACCCCGTTGAATTTCGGTGGACTGAACAGCGGGTGTAATTGCCATCGCGATTCAGAGAGACCAACCGCGCAAAATTATACTGTCACCGAGCGGCTAGAAAATCGGTTGGTAGACACACTAAGACCGTCTGCTTCTTTCTTCGATGTTTTCCGCGGATTCTTGGCGCGGTTCCTCGTTCCTATGGCTCTGTCCTACCGAAAGCCATTTTATTTGGAATCTCTCATCCCCCCCCCCCCCCCGCCGCCGCCGTATAGTCGGAGCTTTTGCGTCTGCGCTGCAAAAATGGGCAAACATTTATTCAGGATAATGGATAATTAATAAGGTATATAGCAATTTTATTCGTGACGTTTATTCCATTTAACAGTTCAATGAAGACAATATTTGGTCTTCAAAGCAGTGCATAGAAATCTATTTATAAAAAACGTTTACGTATCCCTCAATATAATAGCTCGCAAATAAAATAATAATCAAATCTTTAAGCACCACTAATGCCTTATTGATTTAAAAAATGAAAAGGTAAAATATAATAAATTTGTTAAATTTGTTCAGCAGATTTAAAAATGTGACATTTACTTTTATATGAAAGTAAAATGATTTGAGCTTGTGTGCGCATAATTATTCGCAAATCTTAACTCTTTGTCTTGATTAATTTTAAAGATCAGACGGTTTTCCTCTTGCTATTTTCGAATTGTAACCAGCACTTTTAAGTACATTTTAAACTATCAAAGAATGCACCTTTTCGATGTTGTACTCGTCTTTCAGTCGTGTTGCTATTTCTGAAGATGTTTTAAAATCTTTCTTCCCAATGTTTACAACTTTTCTTTTATCTCTGTCATTCAACTTTCACAAAGTACTACGTCACGGACCATTCGGTACATTCTCTTTGTTAAAGAAAATCTTTATCCTACTTTAAACAACTCTTCTTAACGATTTATTAAAAAAGGGAGATAACGATAATTAGCATTGTACGAAATTATCGATAAGTATCTTTGTTCGTATTTTACTTCGTCAAGCTGCTCTGTAAGCCTAAGAGCATCAACAATTTTCTAAACCGTGCCGCGGAGCTTAATAAGGTTAAGAACTACTGCGTTAACGTAAAAAGCGCTATTCACTGAAGTATCCCCTGTCAACGAAGTACGTTTTCTTTTCCGCGAGTGTCATCATCCGCGAAGGTAAAAGACGTTTTACTACGGGGAAAATCGAAACGGAAAAGATGCACAGGATCGTGACCCAGAGTGGCCGCAGGGTGCTTCATCCAAAGCATCTTTAGAAACGGACGCGCTTGGGAGGCGCGCGCTAAAGAGATGAACGAGTTCACCCAGAAGGGCGAGAGGGGACGGTTGAGCCTGTCAGGGTAGGGGAGAAAGGGACACGCAAAAGAGAGGGAAATTCAAAGATGGCGCCACGCTTGCACGCGCGACAGAAATGGGTGGACGCGTGCGCAAAAGAGAGACGCGAAGACGTCCACTTCCTTCCCTCCCCACCACCTTCTCCAATCCGGGCAGACCGAACGTCCAAATCCGATCGTCGAATGGTTCAGTCGTGCGCGAGACACCGAACGTGATGCGTGGATTGTCTATCGGTAGACCTTGCTCGACGATTCGCGAGCTCTGGGAACGTGACGACCAATCCGAGGTTCTGTTACATCAGCATCCGACTCCGTCGGTCCACACCGATTGGCTTCGGCCGCGACTCTGGAGAAACAAGAGAATCGTTCGTGTTTTTTCGTAGTTTTTCGATCGAGCAGTGCGTGTGTGCTATTCCGTCGCCGTAACGGAGATTTGCGCAGGGATTTTCGTTGAGAGGAAACGCGTTGCTACGCGCCCAGACCTACCAAGGGAGCAGAGAGCGGAGACAGGGTATTTTGGATGCAGATCGATCGGACGAGGCCACTCTGGTTCGCGCCATGTGACCGGTCAAAGACCAATGCGATATTGGAGGTTAGAAACGTCGTGTCTAATGTGACCAAACCTGTCTCGAATTCATCGTATCTATCATCGTACGATGATAATCTTTCTCGATATCGAGTTTTTGACGGTTAAACGCGTGCAAACGGTCAGAATAAGAATAAATCACGACTGGTTCGTCTCTGCGCGTTATAATAAGTGAATTAAGTGATACAACGCAGACAACAGCGATTGTTTCGTTAGTGAACAAAATGAACGAGCCATGTTTCTGTTTGTGCGACGCGCGGGATAAGACACTCTTTCCTTCGAAGCTCTTTGAAAAAAAATACTTAAATCCTCAATTACATCGCGTGTCTCTGAGTATATATACTACCTACATTTTCAAATGTGAATGTAATTTTATTCTATTGTTAGAGCGCATTGGTTGTTTTAAATTAATTTTATACCTGACGAACAATCTGCTTGTAACTTTTAGCTACAATTTCGCACATATGGCGCAAAAATCTAGAAATGAAGATTTTTCAGAAAATAAACGAAACATTTTGTTTTTTTTTTTAAATAATAAGATATGACCTATCATAGTCATTACCAAAAATAGTGAAACTAGTGTTCTCACTAAGAATTAACCTACTCACTGTCAGGCATATTTATTACCTGCCCTGAGCATCAAAATTTAATACAAACCCGTAATTTACATTATTATTTTAATAATAAAACGTTATATTAACTTTATTCTTTCTTAAAAAAAAATATTATTATATAAAGTTTTCGTTCATTCTCTTTAATAATTCCTAACTAAAACGTCTATGAACTTACATCGTATTTGCAATCAATATAAACTTATAGTACAAACTCCGAAACATCTCGTAGTTGGCAGTGAATAAGTTAATTTTCTTCCAGAAGTCAAGTATAATTTGTATCGCAAAGTGTTGAAATTTAAATGTGTTCAGTTGCCGCGTGTCGAGCACGTGAAAAACGTGGCTTTAAGAAATCTGGCCACATTCATGTAGCGTCGCGAGATTCGGTTTGTCCAGCTTCAACGTCGCTCTACTTTGCCAACTGAGGAGGCCTGTTCTCGTTGTGCCGGTTTGTTCGCGCGAGTGTCGTTGTCTCGGGTTAGATGTAAAAATAAAAGAAGCAGACGTGTCTCAAGGCTATCTGGCCACGTATTGTCTCAACCAGGCCCGTAAAATTGCGCGTCCGTTAAACTCTGCCGTTTATTTCATTTCATTGGTATCTGATACGCGCATGATCTTATCATAAACGGAAGTGTACACGTTTACTAACACGACGCAAAAACTCTTTCAAGAACGAAATAGGATCTAGAGAGATCGTATTTTGAACGTTTCCCTGGAAACGATCGTTTCTCGCTGTTTCAACGTTAATACTGCTAGAAACATTAACGACGCGTCGATACAACGAACCGTCGCTTAAATTGCTCTGTTGATAAATGTGCTCAGCAGACGGTTAATCTGGTCTACTTTTCGGTTGCGTTGGATTTCTATCGTATTTTTATATAAAGAAGCAGAATGTTACGGACAAGGTTGTGCAAAATTGAATTCGAACAATAAGTAACAAATGAATAGTCTACGACAGTTTATTCGATTCAATGGTTATTCAGATTTTTATTCGTTCACGTGAAACGTAATGTGGTTGTAATTTTTATTCGATTAATAACGAATGAAATGTCGTGTATCTTTTATTCGTCATTCGAAATTTTGATCATCGTGTCCATTTTTCTCCCTTTGAAATAATTCGAAGACCGACTTTCTGTGTACCGACCGGTACACGCTCTCTTGTAAGTTTGTCGACCGATCGCTCGATAACTACGAAGGTTAACGATTACGAGCGGTTTGACCACGATACGATATCTGAGCTTCCAAAGATACGTTTGAAACTCGTTTATTGCAGGGAAGCCTTGGTACAATGTCGCGTAATAGTATTACTAATGAACAAGGAATTACGAAGACAGTAAATAACACAATACTTGTGGCAAGGACAACCAAAAGAAATAAATCACATATACATGGTCAATCACATATACATATACAAAGTTTTTTCAGAAAATAAAGAGATAATCTGAGCTTTTGAGCAGAATTTATTCAAAACGAATTGCGTGGCAAAATTTCTTTTCCGTTTCTTGTGCTAACATTGTTGCACTTGTGTATTGGCGACCTACCGCGAGCCACGTGTTCTATAATATTGCGGGATCTCATCCGTTTAACCTTCGTCCGTTTCTATTTACTTGTCGAGCCTGGCACTACAGTGGAATGATTGTGAAAAAATGTCTCTTGGTTATTTATAGAAATTCAATATCAGAGTCACTTCATTATTTCTAAGTAACGTTATCTACTTGAAGTGATCAAAGTTTTATTCGAATAATAAGTGAAGTTTACGCAATTGAGTAATGGTCCGGTTACACATTTACTTGTTCAACATGAATAAGTCGTACATTTCATTTTATACGCGTTGTAAAATGTATTGGGCAAATAGCTAATAAGAAGTTGTTTATCGTTCGTTTGTTATTCGAAATTTCTATCTAAACGAGTGTTTTGCCCATTTCTAGCGATGGTCATTAAAGAGGATGACCTCTTGGCAATAACTGAGATTAAATGTGAAAATTGTGTAGTATTTCTAAGAGAGGCAATGGAAACTTGAAAACAGTTCCAACTACGTAAAAGGGTATCGCACACTCCATGGGAGATAACGCATACTTATCTAAGAAATCGAGATTCGCTTATTGAAACCTTGGGAATTGTAGATTAATTCAAGTCGACTTGTTGGGTCTTAAAACTCGGCCTCGTAGCTGAATTTTAGAAACAATTGTCACTGTTACGGGACGACAACTATTCCTCTAACAAATGTAGAGGAATATTTTTGTATTAAAAAGGAATTACAACCGATTTACACGATAGAATTTTACACAATTGCTAACATTGGGAATTGTAGATTAATTCAAGTCGACTTGTTAGGTCTTAAAACTCGGTCTCGTGGATGTGTGTGAAGTTAGTCCCGCACTTTTCGAATTTTCAATTTTTCTTTGTTGTGTCATATCGTGCTATATTTGTACTGAATTGTGCCGTAAATAAGAGATCGATAACATCAATAACAATTAAGAAAAGAAATAAAACCAAAATTACACTAGCCCCGCATTTTTGCCTAAACAAACTTTTTCTTCTATAGAAAGACGCGTACTAACTTTTGCCATTGATAGAAACTCGATATCTCTATTCGTTTTGCAGATAAAAAAAATGTTGAATTTTGAGGAATAAAAAATTTAATATTTGCACAATTTGCGAACGGCGACAGATAATCGAATTCACGAGTATTGTGAGTAGGATAATTTAGCACAACTTGCAGAATTCGATTATCTGTCGCCGTTCGCAAATTGTGCAAATATTAAATTTTTTATTCCTCAAAATTCAACATTTTTTTATCTGCAAAATGAATAGAGATATCGAGTTTCTATCAATGGCACAATGTAGCACCAGTTAGTATGCATTTTTTTTTACGAAAAGAAAGTTTGTTTCGAGAAAAGAGCGGGGCTAGTGTAACTTCGGTTCTATTTCTTTTCTTAATTGTTATTGATGTTATCGATTTCTTATTTACGGCACAATTCAGTACAAATATAGCACGATATGGCACAACAAAGAAAAATTCGAAAAGTGCGGGACTATCAAAAATTTTCTTTTGTTCTATTTTCTTGAGTACACTTTCACTTACAGAGTTGCGGTTTACGGCACAATTCAGCACAAATCTAGCACAATATGGCACAAGAAAGAAAAACTCAAAATTCGAAACTTCACGCACATGTCTCATGGCAAAATTTTAGAAACAATTGCAATTGTTATGGGACGATAACTATTCCTCTAACAAATTTACCTGTTTTAATTAAAAAGGAATTACGACCGATTTACGCGATAGAATTTTACACAATTTCTAACATTACAGCACGATGTAATTGTTGAAATCAGCGTCTGAGACATTCGAAGCCTGTGCGAAATACGTAAGTAGGTCACACTCGCGTCTAATTACTGATTTCTGAATTCTCAGTCGCTGCAAACTAACACCGATCAGATCGATATCAATTAAGCCACGGCCGTTGATCTGAATCAGTGGAAACCCCATAAAGGACAACCTTGTTATACCGTGGTTTCCCAGATATTTAACCACCTACGACTTAACGTCGCTCGCGAAACACGTAGCCTTCGCCACATTGTAGTTGTTCACGAATTCTTGCGAAGGAATCTGAGATTAATTAGATTAATTGCAGAAAATTCAACACGTACGAAAGGGTTTATTGCGTTAAACACAGTTTGTTCACGCGTTGGGGAAAATATTGATAATTATAAGAGTATTTTCATAGGTACAGAGAAAGAATTTAGACTTGCCGTATGTTACGGACTATTAGACTATTAAAAGATATCATTTTTATTACTAGATTGCTTCTATATGGCCATTTTTAAGACTGGCGGGAATTTTAAGTCAAACACTGGACATTTTTATTAGGTTGTCCTGAATGTTCGTGCCAAGTCTAAGAAAAATTCAAAGGCATATAATATACATACATGTATTTCTTGAATTACATAGGTGCCATATTATTCCACAACCTTTCCACCCTTTAAGGGATGTATGTTATTTGTTATTGTTATTGTTACATGTTATTTGTTTTCAACCATTTCGATATATTCAGACCTGTACCAGCTACCAAAAATCGACATGGACTTTCCGGACGACCCAATATATTAATTTCGAGTATAAGACGCACCTGAATTTTGGAGGGAATTTTTCGAAGAAAAAAGTGCGTCTTATAGTCCAAAAAATACGATAAATAAAAGTTCGTTCTATCATTTAAATTTAAAAAAATGTTTAATCTTTTAGATTTTCCCATATTTTCATTTACCATAAATGCATACAAATCTGCGATCCTCTAATTGTTTTTCGGTCTAAAAGTGATCGTTCCGAGAAAAAAAAGTCGTACCGTGGAAAAAGTAGAACGCTTCGACAGTACTATAGGATTTCCAGTTCTTTCGAAGGGGTAGAAACTCGTGCAAGGTTTTCTCGAGGGCCTGTTCGCAACGTCATCCGCGGATCAAAGACATCGAGAGTGAACTGCTTTTGTGGAGAAGTTCTCCGGTATAATTCTTCGTAATGATCGAAAAACGAGAGAAACTGGCCAGTCTGGTCCAAGGTTAAGAAATCGAGTGCGTGTGTGTTGTATAATAGTCCACGCGGGCTCGATTCAGGGCCGTAAAAGTCGGGTGTAACCATGGGTAGACGTGATCTATTTTTACACGCGATGTGGAAGTGTAAAACATGAAAGTGTTATACAATGAGAAGAAGAAAGAGTTCGGAGTACAATGTGGCATTCCTGTCTTGAGAGCATTCACTCGGTTCAATGAATAGGCTAGTACAAAGGAAAATTCTTTTGACGATATCGGGGGTTTTCTACTTGATCTCTAGACCTTGAAATGTAAATCGATTTATATTATAATTTCAGCGATCGAATGATTTAGCCAGCATTTTATTATATTATTTTATACGAAAAGTTTCATAATCAAAAAATTGTTAATAAGAATGACCTTTTGTAATAATTGAGTTCAAATGTAGTCAAAAAGTTTCACTTAGATGTTTCGGTTAAAGTAATACTTTTAGGAGAATTGAAATAATTGAAACTTAAATGGAAGTGTGTGTTTATATTCTGAAGGTCTACAACATGTATATTATTGTTGATATTTTATATTTATATTTTATAATATTTTGTATTTGTTCGCATTGGACAGTAATGTTCTGATCCGACAAATATATTTCATTAAATTTGAGAAATTGTCTTTAGCAATTTGACTAATGATACTAAATAGAGCAAGGGAAAATCGTTGTTTAATTATAAAGTATCTACAATCGTAAGCCAGATTCATAATGAAACATGTAATAATGAATACGAACTATTAAATCTAGTGAAACTGATAAATTCTTTCCTCATAAGAAATTTAAATGTTAAAGAAGTAACTTTGAAGAAACAATTGCACATATATGTTTCTTTTAAATTTAACGTTATTGCTGTAATACACACTGTATACAACATTTTCTGACAATGATAATTATTAGTATACATTAGGCTTCACATTGATTATCTATTAAGTACCGAAATTAATTCTGTGCTATAATATTCAACCATTTATAGTTGTAGTTTAAACAGATACGCATAATCATAATTTTGCTACACTAAAGTACCAACCTTCCAAGTCCTCAATCTGATCTCTATTGCAATGAATTTATACACGTAATCCAAGTCTCAACTTAATGTTATACTCTTATTACACAAGTAAGTATTTCTACTTAAACTAGAGTTATGAATGACTGAATATAAAGGCACAATTAATTTCTACACCTCATATTATCCTAATAAAGTTTTGCCTATTTCTGCTCTGCTATTGAGATCCTTTCCGATGACATTGAACGCTTGTGTTTACCGACGTTTAGCGTCAACACAGCAGTTTGCTTCTCGTGTTACCGATCTATGATCCCAGTTTCCGTTGGGCGTTCTTCTGTTATATATCTTTATTTTTATTCTTTTAAATCAATTCTAAAATCGATTTACGACTAGAATTGCTAAAAAAATCGTTTCCTACCTATAATATTCGAAGAACAAACTTGAATCGACGATTTCGACTTCATTGCGATATTTATACATTATTTCATTTGCATTTTATCGAGTTGTATAACCTCCACCAAATGTAATATTAGAACAAACTTTGAAATAACGAAGAACACGTCCAAGAATGTTCGTGAAAGTCTAACTTAATCATTGTTTATTCGCCAATATTTTAATGATAGTAAATTTGAAAATAATAAATGTTACAGATGCCTGGATGGTTAACTTGGCTGCGACTGTCGACGATAACATTGCCTGCCCTTGAAAATAAAAAAACGTTTTGCCGAAACGAACGTCCACTGCAATTGACAGGTACTATCTAGCAACGATTCTCGACAAAGAATCACTCGTTTCATGCATTTTCCAACAATTCTTAAGGAATAGTTAAATTCCTAACTTGTTTGTATATTAACTTATACAGCCTGCCAAGACTATAATGCTGTTGAATATCTTTCTGAGGAATATTCGATAAGAACTTAGAAACAGTAATAAAAATACTTGCTTCTGTTGTCAAATGAAGTACGCGTCAAATTAGAAATTCACGCTTCACGGGATGCTGCAATGTTTTGCAAAAATCGATTTTCTATCAAAAATCATCAATTTCATAAAAAATTGAACATCTCTGTGTCAAAGATGATCAAAATGCGCGCAGAGATGATAAAAATTCTTATCCAAGTATAAATTTAAAAGAATCTATAAAAGATAAATTAGAACTCAAATTATGAAATTAAATACTTCACAATATACAACGAAAAACTCTACAGCAATAAATTCTTGTACGTTTATTCTATTCATCTATTATTCGGTTAAAATTTACCTATTCGCTAAGCGATAAAATTGATTGAAATGTATGAAAAGAGTTCCTTTTACCTTATCGAGCCCTCTTATCGATATAGGAAAGTCGTTGGTATTTACCGAGGAACCGATATAATTCAAGTTACATCTCACTCGACCCGTTGTGCTCTGGGCCCGTTGAGTCACGGGGAGTGACTCAAGGGACGTAAATCTTATTTGTCGAAAAAGCAGACGTTCTTCGAACACGCTTAGTCGATATCTCTTCGTTACCAGTCGCATTCGCGAGTGCTGCAGATACGCGCTAACAAAACACGAGATTACTCGCTAACGCGGCGCATTCTGTAATCTGGGAACAAACACAAATTTCTCTCGCGATTAGATAATATTGCGCGATATAAATATGCATGTTGTTCGACTAACTTGGATAAAATTCTTATTCGGATACAGAATTTCGAATAACGCGTGAGATATCAACTTTCGATTCATTATTTTTAGTCGATAGAAATTGCAATCGGCGTTGCATGGATATACAAGCAAATTACAAACGAATACGTAACAGCTTGTCCGAATAATTATTAAATCGAATAAACGTAAAAAAGAAGTAGAGTATTATCTAGGAGATATTTATTATTACTGTATCCCTTAGTGAGGTATTTATCAGGATTCTTCAGAAAGTGAAACGATCCAATCAAAGAAACATAAGAGAGAACATAAATGTTGGAGTAATGTTCCCTTGGTTTAACACTTGCACGTGATATTCATAAAATACAAGGAATCTTAATTTCGCATAATATCCCATGTTATAGCCATTTAAACGAAATTGGAAAGAATCAATAAAGGCATTTGCCAATTCGAAATATTTGAAAAACGTTCATACCTCGTGCAATTGCACACGAACTATTGTACATATGTATATCGTACAGACATTATTCAAATGCACACGCATTAAACATACCTTACACTTAATGTAATCATATAGGCTTACGTTATTGTCGACAGAAATAGTTTATATTATATAATATTATTCGTTGGAAAAAATATCGACATTGCTATTATCTATCGACATTGACGTTTGTCTGAAAAAAAGAACGATATAATTTTGCGAGAGCGCTTTGGTATCTAAACATTTTTTTTTGTTTGTTTACAGAACTGACAGAAGTGAACCACAAAATCATTGGATACCAAAAGACAACTGGAATTTTTAGTAACGTCCCGTTAAAGGCGTGCGTGGTTATGTGCTCGAAGTCCCTTATCATTCTCTTGCCCGGTGTGAAGTTTTTGTACGACTGGACGGAGAACTGATAAAGGACGGGAGGGTCACAGAATCATCGTGGGACTCACAAGGGGGCGCCGCATTTAGGAGTCACTGAATTTGTATGACGATTTAACTCTTTGCGGCACTGGAATTCAGGTCATAAAATAGACCCATGTTGCACAGGAATTTTATTGCGTTTTAAATCAAACAGAATTGTTATATTTTTATCAATAAAGGTATCACACCTATACACATGCAGTTATTGCAAAAATTTCGAGGTGAGATTAAAAATGTCCCACCATGCATTACGGTCCATCAAAAAGGTGGGACACTTATAATTATTTAAATATATAATATAATAGTGGGTTTTTTTAAATTGCTTTAAATTATTCCAAAGAAAGTAAACCAGAGAAAGTGAGACGCAATTTGAAAGATTTCTGTCATTTCAAAAGTTATATTTGTTGAAACGAAGATCCTTTGAACTGCATGTGAACATTCCCTAATTTATAGTCTAAATAGAAACAAAAATAGAAATAGAAACGAATAAGATATTTATATAACAAATTATTAATTACGTTCTGTATACTACAGACTTTTATAATAATAATAGGATCAAAAAGATTCTAATTTCAAGTTACCATATTTTCATTTACTTGTAAACGAGAAAAATTGCAGCCATTAGCTCATATCACTTGGTATGGAATTGATAATGTCATCTGACCCTTACTGGCGATGTGCAGTTAGCAATTACATACTTCAAATAATATAGAGGGCCCAGGTCTCACCACTTGGAGGTTGCTGCATATGGAGACCCACAGGGTGACCAGAACAAAACCAGCCAGCTGATTAGCTAGCTAGCCACATCCTAGCCACCCTTTTTAATCTAGATTTTGTATTCCCCATGGCATACACTAATAAAAATATAAAAAAATAATGACTCATTATTTGTCGAATACTAATGTAGTACTACATTTTGGAAGAGAAAAGGAAAAAGGGAAAATACATGTAATTAGGTTTCCGTTTGTCTGTCTTATCGTTAAATATTAATTGTTACTACCGATTTGAGCGCTCAAACTTAAATATATAACAGCTTTCATATACAACGGCTAATATATACATATAATGAAACACTATAGTGTTTCTCTTATTTCTTATTACAATTTTCTTATTAACATATTCTAAATCCAACTGTATCAACACATCCAGCCTCCGATGATATTCGAGGAAATACAGGAACATACAAGTTTCCTTCTTTCTTCTTGTAATCAATGATATCACGAACAATTTCTGAAGCATAAACTGAAACATATTAAAGAAAACTTGAAGTTTGGTATATTAGACATGCCAACTTCAAGTTATCATACTGATTTTGACCATTCCTCTTGAAGACGAATATTGGGTTTCGATTTCCAACTTTCTACATTCCACTTCTCGATCCTAAATATGCATTAATACGTGTACTCTATAACATAAACTTGTTCAATGGATTAATATGCACATACAAATCGAAATATGACAGCAGAAAAGAATATTTTGGATATTAATCGTACTACAATTAAAATTCAAATGCAAAGAAGTTCAATATTTTTTTACAAAATTTAAATTAAAAACGAATTATGCTTCAATGCCAAGACAAAAGAAAAATTAAAAAATGTACCGTAACATTTTATAATATTCAATTCAAGCAAAATTTACAAATGACTTCATTTAACGACAATATGTTAATTTAATTCGAACCCACTCTTACAATAAGAGAAATATATGGTTCATAAAAATGAAACGACTTGTTATGTTAAATAAAATATACAAATTTCCCGATATGATTATACTTTATACATACCAATATTTCTATTGTCGTATAGTCAATTCAAAATTCCCCACAGTCATCTGCAACAGAACAAAAGTATATTATTCTCTATTCTTCAAATATAAAAAAAAATCCGTAGATGGTCTTCTTCTTCTGATGTCCTAACTAAAAATATGCAGTTACCTCAAAACGGACGTGATTTATCAAACGCAACACTAATAGCAAACGCGATTCATGATTATTCGCAACACTACCCTGAAAGAAAACGCGAAAAATACTACTTGAAAATATGTAAATTATTTCAAATCGGACGCGATTTATCAGTCGCAACACTAACAGCAATCGCGATCAATGTTTATGCGCAACACTACCCTGAAAGAAAACGCGAAAAGTAGTAATCAAAAGAAATCGCGAGGTGCATCATTATTCGAAACACTAATCTATTAAGTATAAGAAAAGCAAATCGCGTGCACCAGCAAGTAATACGAATCCCTAATTAAAAATCCAGCGCAACCATCTCAGGCTGCGGAGAATCATAGTGGCAGCCACTTTGACTGCTTGGTGATTCCTCAAGTGATGATGGTGTCTTTTGGGCTTTTCATATAACGAAATACCAATTCAAAACGCGTGAATTTACAACAAATCGGTCGCGATTCATTTAAGCGCAACACTAATGGCACTCGCGGCTGGTCTTTGTACGCAACTCTACTCTGGAAGAAAACGCGAAAAATTGTAATCAAAAGCTAAATTGCCTCTAAATACTACTTCCAAACGGACGCGATATTCATTATACGCAACTCTAATAGCACTCGCGGTTGATCTGTATTACGCAACACTACCCTGAAATAAAACGCGAAAGATTCTATTCAAAAGCAAAACTCTTAATCATAACAAATCGGACGCGATCAATATTTATTTACATAAACGCAACTCTAATAGCATTCGCGGTTGATCTGTATTACGTAACACTACTCTGAAATAAAACGCGAAAAATTCTAATAAAAACAATCCTCACAAACGAACGCGATTTATAGTTTCATGTCGCAACACTAAAATCAAACGTGAATTGCCAAATTGACACACAATGATATCCCACGTTGGGGTACATGACCCAAAGAAACAAACTACTACAACTACAGGCGAGTACAGTGACAAAGTAGTAATACATAGTAATGACACCCCATCTTCGAATCCGAAGATGGAGAGCCATTCGTTGCAGCCCTTTCTTGCGACAATTTGTCAGGGCCTCTCTTCTTTCTTCGGACGCATTGTCCCATCTGAAACTTATAGCTAGGGTCGAGGTTCAGTGCAATACGTGGACGTTCAACCCGGTGAACCACACGTCTAGAACCTCGAGGGAACGAGCGTTTCGAACTACCCTACTGATCACGACCGCGACCGCGAAGCAACGACTCAGAGAGTCGAGACCCGAAGAATCGAGAGCAGATTCCGAAACAAACGAACAGAAGTTCCGTTTGCATCGTGATCGCAACGACTCCTCAAATCCACCTACAGTAACAGATCCGTCGACCGTTGCGCGACCTACTCAAATTAAAGTGACGAGATCTGCCCTGGACCCTACCTACCGGGATTTAACATACACACCACAAGTTAAGTTACCTACCTACCTAGCCCTATATTTAAAAATGGCAAAACAATCACACCAACACACACGCTCAACGATCCTCAATCAAGGCTCTCGGGCGCGACCTAAACTAGGGAGATGTCCCGGGACACCTCCGACACCCGAGGATACCATACACAACATTCACACTCTAAAGGTACGTACCAGTTCCTGAAATCGACTGACAAAGGCTACCGACCATTGCGTATATGTAATATGTATATATCGATATTTATTTGCAATACTTGGATGTAATATAATCGTTGATAATTATATGCATTAGATCAATCATACAGTAGTGTCATCCTTTTATTAATTTATCATTGATTTAGGATGAAAATTAATATTGATACTAGAATGCATAGTAATAGAAATATAATGGTACGAAATATCATTTCATTTATAGATTATAATGAATTTATGAATCAATCATACAGTTCATTTTCAATTGATTATCATGAACTTTCATTTTCATGAATTTATCATTGATTTGTGATAATGTTTAATATCAAAGCTACAATGAATAGTAATAGAAATATTTTGCTACAACCGACGCAATTCCACATCCTAACCACACATACACATGTGGAAAGTACGTCGGTGCACGATACGTTTGCACAAAGTCAGTCGCTCATATAAAAATGGATTAATATTACAGACTAAGTCATCGTGCCCATTGCCTTCGCTCAGCCAAGTAGCACCTGGGCACGTGAATGAGCTTAGGCAACGAACACGGAAGGGTTAAACCTGAAAATCCTCACTAAAAAGAATAATTAGTAAATCTAAGCGGTCTAGTATCGCATCCTTCTGCGTTATTTTATTTTCAGTAAAAATGACTCGAATTTTAATTTATAGAATTTATTAATATTGAACAATTTAATTATCAATAAAATGACTTTAATAAGAATTGAATTATTTATGAAAAAATGTGATATATAAGTTTTTGCAATAGTATAATTTATATTGAAAATTTAATATTCACATTGACCTACTAAAGTGATTCCCTTGTAAAAGTATACATTCTAATTATAAAAAGATGCAAATCATGTTACTTTAACGCAGGAATCGACTTATCGCGAAACGTCCTTCTTGTACATATTTTCAAAAACATAGAAGAAGATAAAATCATTCAATAATATATATACTGAATAATACAGTATATATTAAATTTTAATTCAATATTATCATTTTTATGTATTGATTTTAATAATATTGTAAAATAAAAACTACTATATCTTCGATCATCGGAGTTCGTATCAAGAAATATTTATTATGTTATTAATATAAAACCCGAAGTACAAGAAGACCCTAGTCTAAAATAAATAAAACAAGAAATATTACTATTCACGAGTATGCTGAGCAATGCATACCCGTGGTCACTTGACTCGCCAAAGACCACGTATACAACCAGTCACCCGTGCCGATTCGGACCTTTCGTCCTACGACATGATTGGGGACCAGAGGAACAGAAATGCATGCGACTCACCAACCATTGTCTTGATAAAGGGCTATGTACTGGCTCTGCTGTCGCTGATCATCGGAGTAGCGCTGCTGTCGCTGATCGTCGGAGCAGCTCTGCATCATCTACGTCGAAATCGCAGTAGCTCTGCTTTATCTGCGCCGAAGTTCGAAGTTCCTTTGTTTGATGATGTATACAATCTGCAATAAATGTTGCATGAATTAATAACATGTTTCAAAAATTAGAGTAGTTACAATATTAACACATTAAAATTGCAAAATCATACATTTTACGTTTATACAAAAAAGATACGCTAATGTTAAAAAAATGTTTAACTTTAATGTGTTATGTTTCTAACATATTTAAAGTACATTATAAAAATGTGTAGTTTCATAAATATTTCTAGTTTCTAAAAAGTGTAGTGTAATGGAGTAAATGTGCATAAACTCGCAAAATTTATTAGTTTATAATGAATGTAAGAAGAAACTGTCCAAGTTTGCAAATTATTATGTTTTATATGTGTACAACAAAGGTATGTAAATGTTGAAAGAATGTTTAAGTTTTTATCTGATATGTTTCTAACATATTTGTTATGAATTTTAAAAATGTGTATATGTGTCATAAATGTTCACAATTTCTAGAAAATATAGCGTACCATAGTAAAAGTGTTTCGACTCATAAAATTAGTCAGTTTATAACGAATGTAAGAAAAATTGTATAAATGTTTAAAATCATACAATTTTTACATATATAACAAAGGTATCTAAGCCTTGTTATACATATAAAAATTGTATAATTTTGCAAAGTTACAGTTTTTCCTTACATTCATTATAAATTGATAAATTTTATGAGTCGAAGCACTTTTAGTATGCTACACTAGATTTTCTAGAAACTGTGAACTTGTACGATGATATACATTTTCATAATTTCTTATTAATTTAACGAAACAGAGATAATGAAAACTTATACATTTTTTCAGCATTTAGATACCTAGGTATCTTTTCTCTGTTTCATTAAATTTGTAAGAAATTATGAAAATGTATATCATCGTACAAGTTCACAGTTTCTAGAAAATCTAGTGTAGCATAGTAAAAGTACTTCGACTCATAAAATCTATCAATTTAGAATATATGTAAGAAAAAATTGTAACTTTGCAAAATTATACAATTTGTTTCTAACAAAAGAATCTAATTATTGATAGAATGTTTAAGATTTTACTTTTCATGTTTCATGATACATATGTTTATAAGTTATTGCAAATATGTTAGAAATATAAAAAGTAAAATTTCTTAAACATTTTTTCAATACTTAGATGCTTTTGTTAGGTAGATAGGAATGGTATAATGATGCAAATTTGTATAATTTTATTCTATATTCATAATGAGCCAATAAAGTTTGGATTTACGTTATTTGAATTGCAATCGTAATTAATACACAAATATTATTTTTTTATGGTCAAGATGGTCAAAACGATTAAAATCATTATTTTTCAAAGAATGAATAAAGAACTGTGAATTTTGTAATTGATAATCAATGTAATCTATTAATGACATTAATTAAAGACAGTATTACCTATTATTCTGCTTTCCCTGGTAAGCTGCACAATTTTTCTGGCGTTGTGATGTCCACAAATTTCGATCGAAATTTTCAGCGTGAAGTAGCCATTTGAACGTGAAATGGCGGTTGGCGATCATCACGCAGACTCGTGGCGTCAGATCCTGGAACATTCAAGAATTCGAATTAGATGCCAAGTTACGATAAATATATATTTTTACTGTATCTAAGCAATAAATTAACTTGAAAACCCGGAAAAGAAACGATAATATTACTCTGGAAGACGTACTCCCCCAGTACGAATTGATATTCGAACGAATATCAATTGGTACCTCATGGAGAACGAAAATGACGAAAGTGCGAAATCGATCTAATTTTCTCAAAAAACCGATTCAATTAACAAGGAATGGTATTAATATATTAAAGAGACGGTAAGAAGTAACCCAAGGTAGAAATAGCAACGATTAGATATTGATTAAATCGAATTATGCGTACCTATTAATTTGCCGGATCATCGATCGACACGACACGTCTGTTCTCTTCAATCACCGCCGAGCGAAAGGACGTCTTCTTCTCGGCTTCTTGCTTCCCCGTAGGGGGTTGTGGGTGCTCGGCCAATGAAATTTGAGGATTTAAGAGTTTCCAAAGTAACGTTAAACGTGATTGGTTGTCACTTCTCAATATCGTGCGCGGTCCTTTTGAACGGAAATAGAAATTGGAAAGTGAAAAGTATCGATATGTATGATATATGTAGATATATATTATTACCCTTGTCTGTACGAAATTTCCGAGATTATTTTCTTTTATTGATGTAACAGGAAGGGAGAAACTTGTTTACATTTAGTAACCTTACTAACTTCGATAGATGTTTACAATCGATTTCCAATCACTTATTCTTTCATGTAGCTACAAAACCGATGCATCACTTATTAGGCCAATTTATTAGCTCTTTCTTAACCTAAATTATATATTTATTATAATACAGATCACTTATCTCATAGGACATTAATCGGAATTACATTAATTAGTTTAGATTAAAGATTTAATGGTTTAGGTTGATATGACGTGATCGAGCAATTTATGTAGTATGAATATCCTAATTTTTAAACAATACGACGAATGTTATTACATTTATTAATTGTAAACCAGTATAAACAAGATTATTAAATTAAAGTATCGGTAAAATATTTACATTATATTACATTTATCGAAGTTAGTAAGGTTACTAAATGTAAACAAGTTTCTCCCTTCCTGTTACATCAATAAAAGAAAATAATCTCGGAAATTTCGTACAGACAAGGGTAATAATATATATCTACATATATCATACATATCGATACTTTTCACTTTCCAATTTCTATTTCCGTTCAAAAGGACCGCGCACGATATTGAGAAGTGACAACCAATCACGTTTAACGTTACTTTGGAAACTCTTAAATCCTCAAATTTCATTGGCCGAGCACCCACAACCCCCTACGGGGAAGCAAGAAGCCGAGAAGAAGACGTCCTTTCGCTCGGCGGTGATTGAAGAGAACAGACGTGTCGTGTCGATCGATGATCCGGCAAATTAATAGGTACGCATAATTCGATTTAATCAATATCTAATCGTTGCTATTTCTACCTTGGGTTACTTCTTACCGTCTCTTTAATATATTAATACCATTCCTTGTTAATTGAATCGGTTTTTTGAGAAAATTAGATCGATTTCGCACTTTCGTCATTTTCGTTCTCCATGAGGTACCAATTGATATTCGTTCGAATATCAATTCGTACTGGGGGAGTACGTCTTCCAGAGTAATATTATCGTTTCTTTTCCGGGTTTTCAAGTTAATTTATTGCTTAGATACAGTAAAAATATATATTTATCGTAACTTGGCATCTAATTCGAATTCTTGAATGTTCCAGGATCTGACGCCACGAGTCTGCGTGATGATCGCCAACCGCCATTTCACGTTCAAATGGCTACTTCACGCTGAAAATTTCGATCGAAATTTGTGGACATCACAACGCCAGAAAAATTGTGCAGCTTACCGGGGAAAGCAGAATAATAGGTAATACTGTCTTTAATTAATGTCATTAATAGATTACATTGATTATCAATTACA
The DNA here is from genome assembly GCF_026225885.1 of Hylaeus anthracinus. Classification (NCBI taxonomy): domain Eukaryota; kingdom Metazoa; phylum Arthropoda; class Insecta; order Hymenoptera; family Colletidae; genus Hylaeus; species Hylaeus anthracinus. The sequence continues at coordinate 7,477,766 of NW_026534329.1, read as the reverse complement.
AAATTCACAGTTCTTTATTCATTCTTTGAAAAATAATGATTTTAATCGTTTTGACCATCTTGACCATAAAAAAATAATATTTGTGTATTAATTACGATTGCAATTCAAATAACGTAAATCCAAACTTTATTGGCTCATTATGAATATAGAATAAAATTATACAAATTTGCATCATTATACCATTCCTATCTCCCTAACAAAAGCATCTAAGTATTGAACAAATGTTTAAGATTTTGTCTTTTATCTTTCTAACCTAATTATAAGTCATTATAATGACTTATAAATATGTGTATCATGAAACTTAAAAGGCAAAATCTTAAACATTCTTTCAATAATTAGATTCTTTTGTATATATATAATAAACAACAATTGTTTATTATCTGTATATTATTTGTAGGATAAATGGGAGGTAATAAAAAAAAGGAACACAATTGTAAAGGAAACTATTGTATTTATCGTAATAAATAAATAATAATAAAAAATATGTAATATACATTATACGCATACACATTCATATCGGGGATGGACAAAATTATATTCGAATAAAATCACAGATTTATTTGGTACTTTCATTCCATTTATCGGTTTCTGAAAATAGTCCTCATTAATTTAATGTAAGATATAATTTCATTTTGCAAGTTAAGTGCTTATATTTCATTTGACATTTTTATCAAAATAGCAATTTCGACCATCTCTGATTCATACGCAATATGCAGGCACATCTTTGTCTTAGTAGAAAATAAATTTGACAACATTAGTTTAACAACTGTCGCGTCATTTTTACACTTCAAATTGTAATATCTAATATTACCGTTAATTTACGTTCCCGTACTTTTCGTTGCGCTATGTTCTATTTCGTAATTAGGGTTGATCTGAATGATTTGTCTAGAGGATTTCACAATTTTTCTTTGTGGGTTCTGCACAAATAAAATCTGCTTTGTTTCCTCCTTCTCTGTTAAAAGCTGGCTGACACCCCCGATCTTAATAGCAGGTATAGTTTTAATCAATGTTGCGTTAGGAATCGACAAATTCGTAGTAGAATCCACTTTTGGAAAGATAATTGGGTTTTTCGAAGGTACCAAGGATAACTTTTTCTTTGGCATGATTGGCACTTCCGCAGAAGAAATCGACGCCGATCGCTTCATCGAAATTCCCATTGGGGTTGTCGGATTGGTTACCACATCTGAATTCAACCATATTACTTTGGGGGCCAGTATTGTGCCACTTCCTATAAGTGTACACGTGCATAAATATAACAGATTAAGTGAAATGTCGGTTGGTCATTTTCACACCATTCGAGTACCTTTCTGCATCGCCTTTGTAACCGGGCAATCTTTGTGGGCCAATAGAAGGTTCTTCAACTTGGCAACCTCTGCACGTAAAACCTTTATCTCCATTTGTAAAGCCACGTTAGTCTCATTCACATTGGCGACCGTCCTCTCAAGGTGTTGAATCCACGCTTTTCTTTTGGCTCTTGCTCTCATCGAGCTGGCACGATTGCGTTCAAGGATGTCTTTCTTTTTTATCTGCTCTTCCGCCTTCATTTTTACTTGCTCTTCCACTGTTTTACTACGATTTTGTTTCTTCGAGTGGTTCAACACGATTTCCTCAGAGTTGTCGTCAAGTGTCTGATTTTTCGAAATTGTATTTTTTGTCAATGCTTGTTTCAATTTCTGCAATTATGCATGAAAATATAATCCGCAAAGAATATAGCTAAACGGTATTTTAATTATGGCAACAGTAGTAGATACTAAATACCATTTTTGCCAACGATAATGTAGACAGCTTCTTGGAATCCTCTTTTGTACAATACTGTAAAGAAGGCTCGGTCTTTATCACAACTGTTGAATGCTTCTGTGATTGTAAGGTACCTATGTTAGTAGATCCGCAAATCGGAGTTGCCGATAGTTGCATCAGTTTACCATCGGATGTCTTCAAAAGCAGTTGCACTTCCTCCCCATTTATCGACCTTTGCAACAATACGTTCTATAATTAGTACAAAAGATCGAATTTACAAAGAATCAATAATTCACTCACAATTTTGGACTAATTTGTTCTCGTAAAGTCCTTGGTATTATCGATGTGCTCGTAACTTCGTGAATAATATTTTCTGTAAGTGTCTCACTCTTCTCTGTTGTTAGTTTGTCTCTTCTTGAATCCTGCTCATTTGATACAGAAAGTTTTACACTGGTACAGACTTCGGTGTCAATAGTGGTTCTATCTTCTGTACTTTTTCCCGTAATCGAAATGCTGCTTTCAGACATAATTTGATTGTTGGAAGACAGCACATCCGCTATGTGGGGAAATATATGAGGTGTATGCAGAGTATCATCTGTAATTCCAACCTAAAAAAACACTTATAAACTAAACATAAATTCATTAGTAAAGTAATTGACTTTATTTGAAAACTTTGTTTACCTCCGGTACTGTAAGTATACCAGTGTTTCCTGATTCCACTGCTCTTCTGAATGTTTCTTCAAAAGGATTAACATTTTGTAAATCTTGAAACAGTCCAACCTCTTCACAATTTCTGATGAAACGTGTTGGAGTTGGAGTCTGATCTGCTACAAATATTTTATAAAAACATCATTTTCTGTTTCCATTAAACACAATTCGAAAACAAATTTAAATAATTCTTACCTACGAAACCTGCACTCTTAGAACCGTTTCCTAGATTCAACATCATGTCATGCTTTTTCTTATGCACTGTTAATAGATTGTCATTTATAAAACTCTGCAAAGATAAAATAGAATCTAGTTTCTTATTCATAATTTAAATTTTGCATCTTTACGAACAGAAATTAAAAGGAAATTAAATAAAGTTGAGTCAATTTTCATCAAAATTTGATTGTATTCTGACATAAGTAAATAGAGAAAGTAACTATGCATAATGAGTGTTTACCATATTGCAACCGGGTGACAAACAATTAAAAGGTTTTTCTGCATTTGCCATTGTTGTTTTGTATTACTGAAAGTCTCACCGTAGTTCATGAATGGCACGTAGTAAAATGAAAACAAAACTGGGAATGTACATAATACAACACAACGCGTCGAAAATCATTTTTTTCTTGGATATCTTCGTGACCGCAATACATTTTTTGTGTAAGTATTAATTATTAACAACTTTCTAAGTCGACTCAAGTCAAACAAGCAATAGCTAAATGACAGCTAAAAATTTTTAACAGGTTTTGATACTTTCGTCTCGTATCAGCTGTTTCTACACTTTGTAGCCAGACATACTTATTGTTAGATACAGTCAGAGATGCCATAAATCCCCTCCACTAAAAACGTAGTTCCATTTCCCCGCATCAGCGCTTGACTCGCTGGACTCGTCTAGTAAACATCAAAGAGTATTAGTCTAATACTATTTGCTTCCACTCTATCTAATACTCTTATAACTTAATAACCCTGTATAACTCGAGCCAGTATAAAAGTACGACAAGCGAATACAAGTTAATGATAAGACAAGTTAATGTACGAACTTAACAATAAATTGTGGTAATGTTGAAAATATTGCATTCTCTAAATATGAATAAAAGAAATTCCTTTTGACATAGAATCAATGTTGTACATTGAAAAATGATTTCTGATTATATAGGTTAGAGTGCATGAGTATTTTAAAAGCCGTGTAGCTACAATAATCGTTAAAAATGCAAGTGTGCAGGAATATCATGAGGCCCTTACTCTCGCGTAAGTTTTTGAAAATCTTATTTTTCAAGAAAAGCGTTTATTTTTACTGACATATATTTTATTTTGTAGCGCATACTTTATTCAAGTCTGCACCAGCAGCTGGTCTGAAATCTTTTGACCCTCCAGTTTCATTTAACGGTAATGAAATTGATATGTTTGGTATAAAATTGATATACAAGAACAATATTTTTAATAGATATTATGTTTTATAGAAGTTGAATATCCTGATCGTCATAAACTCAAACCGATACCTAAAGTACCTCAGTATCCACCTTCTATTCGTCCTTACAAAACCCAGAAACGTTTGAGATTGATGCGTGGTCCTGAATTGTTTCATAATACTCTTTTACACAAGCAGTATGGTATAATTGTAAGAAAATAAATATTATAGTTCAATGTTTTATTATATATTTAGCATATAAACAAAGATGGATAACATTTTAGGCATTGTCTGGAGGCAGAATGAAATATTGTCATTTTGAAATGATAAGATTTACATTATTGAAAAGGTTTGATTTTAAGACAGGATTTGCAATTTGGCGAGTACCAGAAATTTGGCAACCAATTTCTAAGAAGGTTTTAATATGCATATTTATACATATGGAATCATACATTATGTTGTTTTATTAGAGAGTGTATAATATAGCTATAATTTTTTTACAATTTAGAGTCAAGGAGCGCGCATGGGAGGCGGTAAAGGTAACATCGATCATTATGTCACACCAGTAAAAGCCAATCAAGTCATTGTAGAAGTTGGAGGACCATTTGAATATTTTGAAGTAATAGTAAATTCTGTTACAAATTTTCTATGACCTATTGTATCCATATATATAACAGAGTGATTAATTTTGTTAGGTTCGAAAACTTCTAACAAATATAGCGAATAAGCTACCTTTTCGTGCTATAGCGGTTAGCCAAGAATTAATGGATCGCCAAGTAGAAAAAAAGAAGAAATTTAAGGAAGAAAATCAAAATCCTTATGATTGGAAATACATCATTCAAAATAATATATTTGGTTGCCATATGTGGATATCGAAATACGACAGAAAGTGGTACAACGAATATTTGTAAATTTCATGGCTGTCCATTGTAAATATATAGAAATTAAACAATTAATTAAGATGGGAATCTATTCTATAATTCTTAAGTATTCCTTCCACAACCAATTCAAGGGTATATACCTTTGCGGATAATTATCGTTTGTTGGGAGATTTGTACGATATACAATCTACCCGTTAGATCAACGTTGTGTCGGACGTGTGTTCGGCATATTCGCTTCGGGGTGCTTGATTTTTTTTAGAAAAAATAACTATGAGTTTTTAAATAAGTAATATTTTTCAATGAAATCTTGAGGGAAGTCGTAAATTACTTTTTCGCTTCATGATTTACACTTTATAACATCACATTATCAGAGATAAATAGGGGAAACCACTTATTATAAAAAGCCATATTGAACTAATTGCAGAGACTAAACAAAAAAACTGATAGAACATTTTGTTAAAATAGAATTATCTGTTGTCTTGGATTACTCTTTGAAGCAAAGATCAAACGTTGAACTTCTACTTCATCGCTTTAACGTGTACATAGTTTCAGAGTTGATAATCACGAAGTGAAACTAAAAGTTTAAAACCTATACAATTGTTTTAATTCATGAAGGATCTCTTATGGTATTAATGAAGAGAAATTGAACCTGTGTCATCCGGACGTTAAATAAGAATCCAAGATGATGAACATGTGCCTCACCCGAAGTTAATGTCTTAAGTAAAGTAAGATCCAGTACAATTTGTTTGAAGATACAATCTCTTCGGTTATATAAAATTCCATGAGTTGTGAAGAGTCGTTTTAATAAAAAAATAATGTAAGATATATCTTACCTGGTCGTATGAAGGTCTACTTATTATTCTTCACGACTGTCATTGTTTAGTCAAAAGAGGAGAATTAAACGATGGTTGGACGACGATACGGAAAATGAAACTCGAGCGACACTGTATGTTACAATTACAATATTTTATATATCTTTGATGACGGTTTGGTGGTAACAACAGGTAAATACTACATATTGTACATTGAGTAGGCGATAGTCATACCTTATTGTGTTTAATTAGGGTATCGGTTACGCCGATGCCGATGGCGACTTCCACGACGACGACAGGCAATACCAACGACGGGGCAAGGGCGATGAAAACAGCGGTAACAGCAACAGCAACAACAACAATCTCAATAACAATATAACAGTAACAGCAACGATGACGTATGAGATCATGATAAATAGAATATAAGGGACAATATAATCATCGCAATACAATAATACAGTATGAATAAGTACAACGAATGATTGTCACATATCATCGTTTATCGTTAATTTGTGCCTGCTCTGGTAATGATAATGTACAGAGCGATCCACGAAAAGTGCTACATGCTGTTTTTTTTTACAGGAACTATTACGTACAGAAACAATATCATGTTTAGTTCCTTCGGGCCTTTCAGCTCGTTATCGTTTATAAGGACACTCTCTGCAACATTCATCGAGGAAATATTACAGAATTTGCACATGCTACTTTCATATGGGGACAATACATTAATCAACTCACGAATATATATAAATAACCAAAAACTAATTTTCTTCCTATGAATAAAATAAAATTCATGTAATAGAGGATTAACACGTTAGGCGCCTATTTTGTTTGACGTTCCATTTACGCTGCGCTCTGCTGTCAAGTGAAGAGAGTCAAGAGAGAGAATAATGCCTGTAAGAAGTTAGATCTTTACTTTTACTGAACACTTCCGTTGTGAATATTTTCTTTCTGTATCAAGAGATAATAGAGAGTTGATTAAAACCCTCATGGAATTCAAGAAAGAAGACATCGTCACGGTTTACAAGACCTCGACATAAATTAGAAACAAAGGCAGATAATGCGCATGCAATAGGGAAATACTGTGCCAAAAATGTTGTAATAGTACTTTATAATCTTTTGGTGCAAAAGTAACAAAAAATTATAACTTATTGCAAGAACTGGCGCGACGGTATAACGTAAACGTAAAGTCAACTAGCATAAACGGAAAGTCTTACGGATCGACGCACAGTGATTCAAAACTTCAAAAAGTCGGCCAAAAGTCAAGAAATGCAAATTGTAATTTAGAATTGTTTACATTGCAATCTCGTACAGAAAGTACTGCTCTATTGAATGGTAATTGTTTCTAGTAATTTTTTACTCAACGGTGATTTCGAATATTCTTTTTACGCAGAGTATTTCTGGAAGTTGGTAGAATATGAGTATGTAGGAGTTTTCATTAATTTTCAACCAATGCGAATTTAAAATAGGAATGTAGACGGACCGATAGAATCGTTTATTTTGAAATTATTGCTTCCGTAAATCATAAAAAAAAGTTGTGATCGCTGGAGATTACAAGAAGTTTGCACATTGCATACACCTGCCATTTAGAATTTTTTATTCTTGACGTCACATTCCAACCAGCGACATCGAAAACTTTTTTAATACCAATCTATATTTAAATACAACCATCCATTGGAAAATAAGTAGACCATATTGGATCCGCCATTTTTAATTTTGCAATTCTGGTAATTTGCGACCCAAACAACTCATAGATACCAAGTTTTATATAGATCCGAAAATTCTTTTGACTTTCGTCCAGCTTTTTGAGGCGTTTAACGACTATGCGGCGTGGCGTTTGTTGTGTTAAGCGACATAAGGATACTATCGTCGGGTTCGTTAAAGGTCCATAGGAGTGTCCTTTCAATTTTATTATGTTAATTTGAAATGAAAGAAAATGGCGTATATTTAAGACATTAACTGTTTTAATTAACTTAGTGGAATGTAAGGGCGTTAACAGTTCGTACCACTTCACGACGGACCATCCTGCGTGTCAGTGACAGATATACATACATAGGCGGTTCGCGAGAGGATCGTCGATCGTTGCTATCGTGGTCGTGGACGTCGTCGCCATTACCGTCCTCGTCGTATTTTTTTTTTTCTTTCCTTGTCGCCGTCGCCTCGTCAATCGTTTATCTATTATAATTCCGCATTTATCACACTTAAACGTAGATATACAGCGACGACATCGCGTGTCCTTGAGGAATGTGTGTGAATGCAGAGTTAGCATTGCGACGCGATTATAGTCTATTACAATATACGTATATGTATATATTTATATATATAATATTAATCATCCTCCCTGATCGGTGGGAACTTATCAAAAATAAAAAATGGGGAAAAGAGAGACTGGCAGTAGTTTCGACTTTTAAGGGCGTCGCCCTTCGCGGCTCGAGGACGTGCGATGAACTAAACTCCTCGAATGTTGTGTGTCGCGTAGAAAATTCGGCGCCGTGTGTTTGCGTCGTTTTTCTCGGACAGAGATGAGTAAAATTCTTATCCGCATGATAATTACAAATAATAAATAAAAGATGTTAGATATGTTACTCGTCCATTCGTTAAATCTCGGCCTTTAACTCTGCTTTGATGCAGTGCGATGTTCTTTCGTTCTCGTTCGTAATATATTCGTCAATGTCGTTAAATAAAATAGAAAAATAAATAAAAGTTAAGTTACACGTTTGGTTAAAAAAACGAAGGCTTGTTCAAAAGTTCAATAGACTAAACATGACGAATAAATCGCTGCACGATGTTTTTATTTATTACCTGTTACACGAATAAAATATTCACTCGTCCCTGTTTCGGATACCGAGTAGAGAAACGATTACGCAAACGTCCACAGCGAAACCATCGGCGAAAAATGATCCAGCGAACAGCCAAACTACGTACAAGCGAGCCGAGAAACGTTTGCACGAAGCGTTTTACTGTATGATGTTCAACACTCTTAGCCGATTGCGCGTTATTTGAATGACGAAACGAAGGAAAATTCGCGTACATGTATATATACACAGTTGGCCGCAGCCAGAGCTGGAGGAAATAGTATTCTAAGTAAAAAATAGTAAATGTAAGGATCGTTTTGTACGTCGATAGTATGACGGCGATATCGAGGCGGTTTCGTTTTTTTATCCTTGACATCGCAGCAAGCGAACATTAAAACGGCGAGAATTGTGCGCATCATACTCTTTGAACGTTGCCTTTTGATCTTGTGCGATAGGATCCCCGTTCTCCATAATTCCTCTGGATAATTTTAGTCTCGTCACATTTCGCAACAATCAGAATAAAACCAAAAATACATTTCATCTATCCATCGAACAGTTCGTTTATAGTGTAAGTAGTATAGTATATATATATGTTAGGTAGTTCACATAATTATTGATTAATCAATAATCAGATATAATTTGCTTAGAAAGATTAGAAATTCCTGATTCACAATTGCGGATTACAAATGTAGTTTTTACCGATTACCGATTAACCTAACAGTCGTCGGTGATTGTTACAAAAGTGATCACTGTTCAACTCTGGTTAGAAATACAGAGCACGATCTTTCATCGAGAGTCGGACACGTTTTGAAACACGTTTGATCTAAAATTTAGATCTGTCTAATCTATTATTCGTTCGACAGAAGTTACAATCAGAATTATAAAATTAAATTATATTTCCTATTAAAACAATAAATCGTCGTTCAATGGTGTGCGTGTTGCGAATACGAACGGTGTATGGTGGTTTTATTCGTTATCTACCATTTAGCGTGAATAATTCAGGATGTCATATTTCACGTGCATAGAGTATAGTGCGCGCAATTTGTTTCTGCGCGAAACGGCTACGCAAGCTCTTCACTATTTTCTATCGCAAATACTATTTTTGACCGGCTCTGCACGGGATATCGCATCTTCCAGGTGTATCGAGTATCGCAAATAGCTGGATTCGTTTCGTAAAAGAAACGAAGCCGATACACTTGTCCTGGCTACTGCCAGGCGACGTGGTACCCGCACGCGCGATCAGGGCCGTGACAAGGCTGGAGTAGAAGGGACACGTGTATTTAAAGCTATCTTAACGAGGGCTTAGACTCATCTTTTGAGAGTAACAAAAAATAAATGAAGTATTTCGACAATTACTTCGAAAATTGACTTTCTACAGTTTCTTAATATTCTTTTTTCTGATCTTCCAATGATATAAGACACTATGTCCTAGCAAAAATAATAATGGAGATGAGTATGTTTACAGCAACACCGTATCTGATATTCTTTAGAGGTATTGGTTGTAAATAAACGATGAGCGTTGCTATCGAGGAGCGTCAATTTGCAAAACTGACAGAAAGATATTGGTTTGTTGCGCACTCGGGTTTACGTAAACTTTTCGAAAGTACTGTTCAGCGAAGAAACGAGCTGTTCAAACGACGCGTGTGTGCAAGGTAGACGCGCAGGAGCTGTACGCATTTATTTCGAGCATGTATCACATTTAGGAACCTCGTTTGTCCGTCGCTACCGGTACTTCCGAAGTGTTTTCACTTCTTAAAATATCTTTTGATGAAAATTACCGGTTCAGATAAACGAATCGCGAAGGTAGAACAAATAAAAGTAATAAAGTTTCCATCAATTTTGCAAGAAGTCACCAAATCGTTAGTACCGAGCTCCGCTCTGGAACAGAATAATACACTTTCACCCTATTTACCGCCAGATTAGATTAAGGTATGTGTTACAATTCTTCGCATTCGCGGAAGAATATGATTTGATCACAACGAATAAATTGCATGTAACCTTAACAATCTAGCAACGATATCGCCAAGAAAATTATTGGACTAATTCCGAGTACAATTGGTGAACCATATGAAACTATAATCTTCGATTAGTTATAATCACAAATTTCATCTCCGTGATATAGAATTACATGTCTGCCAGATACAGATATACGATAAATACCGTAAAGAGAATGGTCGAAGGGAGCTCGCATTTCATCGTTGCTTCGAACGAAAAAAGTACCTAGGCACGGCCCTGCATGGGATCGATTACGATTAAATTACCGCGTGTCTCCACCCGCGTGCTCGATATGATTGATTCGTCTGACGTTCCACCATCTCTCTGACGAGGAGTCTCTCTCGGTGCTCCCCGAAGAAGAGGAAAGGGATGGCCACGGGGCAGATGAACAACGTCGATACGCTGGGGCCCCGCCTGGATGATTTCAAGGATACGTGATCGGCCTAAGGAGGTGACCGTGGGATCGTGTTCGTTTAGTATTTAATAATAATCCATTAGTTTACGCTATAAGACTAGATTCACGGGCGGGGTATCTTGCGCCGTCTCCGGCACCCTTTAACCCTTTGCAGTTGCCTCGGCGCGCGGCCGACGATAAACCTAACGAATGTACAAAACGGAACCGAGCTTCACTTACTGGAGATCCCTCCGTGTAGACGATATTTACAAAAGTACAGACACAGGGTGTTCAAAAATATGCGACGCTGCTCTACGCGAGAGTTTGCGATCTTCTTTCGAGAGGAATCATTTTTTTTAAACGAGTATACGCGTATCTTGGAATACCCTGTACATATTCGATAGTCGAAGCCTCGAGCATACCCGCGTAAGAAAGGGGAACCCGGCTTTTCGATCGATTGGAAAACGAAAATACATTTACCCGGGTCGATCGATTCTTCTTGACCCTCTATTGCATAATGTATCCTATCGGGACCTCGGGAAAAATAATCCGCGTAAAGCTCACCGAGGAAATTTTACAGGATTCGCACGTGATATTTTCTTATGAGAACATTTAATATCCCTAAAAATTCAGCTATTTATCGTTTAACTTGGATACTAATCGATTCACGCATACACGAATGGCCAAGAAGGGCGAAATAAAATCCGTGCAATAGAGGTTTAACGACGATTTAAATAAACGCAGAGCGTCGAGTCGGGAAACATTTGTGTACGGATTCGAATAAATAGGAAAGACTCGACGATGAGACCGCAAAGGGTTAACGTGCGTGGCCCGTTAGGACGCGCCCCGACGCTCTGGACTCCCTTGTTCTCGGCGCTCGTCGACATTACATATCACTATATCCCACGCTTAACGTGCTAACACACAACTTACAGATACATACATACTTAGACACGTAGCTCTTAGATGCCTATGTAAGACAGGGTGGATCCGCGAATCTATGGATCCCCTGCGCTCCTGCTGGCTTATCGCTCGTTAAGCTGCGGCGTTCACGTGACGTTGAACCGCGACTTTTGTCGCCATGACAATGAGTATTATGACATTTGTTACCGTGATCCGTTCCATCTATATTTAGGATCGACAGCGGCGACTACAAGTTTGCAACAAAAATGAATACGTTGAAGCCTCCTAAAAAAATCAGAATCTGGAAGGATAATTACTTAAAATAACTTTTTGAATCCTTCCGAAACTAACACTCTTATCAACGTCTTATCAGACGCTCTTGGATCATCTCTGCATTGAATCTGTTTTATATAAATTTAGTTTTTTCTTCGGTTTCCGTTAATCCTTCCATTCTGACGCAACTAATTTTCACTAGAACGCAAACCACAATTACACACACGAGTTTATAATACACTTCTTCATGTTTACAATGACGAATGCTATGGCACAAAAGTGAGCGACAACAGCGAAAACTGTAACGCCAATAAAATGCCACCTACGCGCGTTGTTGTCACGTGAAACGCGCACCGTAACGGCGAGGCGCGCGATTGGATTCGCAACAGGAAACTGGTGCGGAAGAACGAACGCTACCAGGTGGTGTGCGTGTATTTTGCAAATTATTATCAATCATTCATTCACACATATGCACACACATTCTCTCCGTGTCTCTTTCGGTGCGTCTACAGGTGTACGCGAACGTAAACGCGCTTCGTGATGGAATTAACGACGGCACGGTGCGTTCGCGCGAAAGAAGCACGCGCCGCGTCTCCACGGGCGGCACGTCCGCGGACAATTGCGGAATCCAATCGACGGGGGATGAATCCTAATTAAAAGCGATGCACGGAGCAGCGTCACGCGCCGCGGCTAGCTCGTCGATGATCAGGCGTTTCCGGATTCGCCGTTAGCGAATCGTTCAATTCTCTGCGAGTACGTGACTCCCTTCCTTCTCACCGTTAATTATACACCGTAAAATACAGTAACTCGCAACAGATGCTCTCTATAATTTTTTACTCATTCGGGTACGGTGCCATAAGGCATACTTAAAAGCGTGGCGGAAGATTAAATGGCAAAATTTTAACAAAATGTTTTTCAATGAAAGATACAGTAAAGTTGGACAAAATAATATACTTATTCGTTTTTTTTTCAGGTAGGTTGATATGTGGATTGCTTTCAGGAAACAGTAACGGTGGTCGTTTTGTTCTTTGGACCAAGAATTGGCAAACGTTTTTCAATGAGATCCGAGTAACAACAGTTTTTACCTTTGTGAGACGGAAGATAGTATCAATGAAATTACGATCTGAATATCTCCGTATTAATAATAAACAGAATAGAATTGTATATTTAAATAATTTTGTTAGGAAGTTAGGGAAGCGTAAGTTAGGATGTTGCAAATGAAATGACAGAATTTAAAATTATTGCGCCGCAAAGTTGCTATCCCGAGTAAGTTGTATCGTTAAAGCTCTAAATTCAATAGCCCAAAACGGTGAAGTACAAGTTTTTCTTTCTTATATAATTTGTCGATGTATGTATGATAAATTTTGAATAGCCAGCTTTCAAGGTGAGAAACGTTGCGAGTAACCCCATTTGACGGCACTTCATCTTGTGTTTCGTCTTACAATCGGCGACGCTGCAGAAATGGCGCGTTTGATCGTCAGCAGGCGAACAATTTAATTGGATCGGTTCGGGAAAAATCGTATAAAACGAGGATTCAGTTTGTCGTGTTCGATGAAGATCAAAATGTTGGGAAACGCTAAAGTTGGAAGCTGGAGTTCTCGGCAATCGAATGATCAGGTAAACAACTATTGACTATAGTTTTGACAGACATTAATTTATCGCTCTATGTCACCTTTCCACTTCTCTTGCGAATTCCGTATTTTCTGTCTCTTAAAAATAATGCGGAACAGAGTCGTTTGCTGAACATCGTCCTTTCATCTTGCATCAAAAAGTATGATACTCTTCTGCTTGCATTCTTCTTTTGCTTCATTATATGGCGAGTAAAGTTTATAAATACGAAAGAAAAATACTTGGACAGTTTGGGAAAGTATTGTACGTAAAACATGTACAATTATATTCGTCGCGAGCAATTTACTGCTGATATGTTGATCAGATATTTTCGTACTCGATGAAACCGATCGAACCGAGAACTCCAGGGAAAACGAGCTAGTGGCCCACGTCCGCCATTCCGTTCTGGCTCCGTCGAGCGACTGATGCGTTTGGATTGTGCTCTACGGCTTGCCGTACGAATTTGTTAACCGTTAAATCCGCTCGAGTCCATAATTAACATGCGCTAGGTCGCGTATATATATATATATAATATATATATGTACACAGTCTTACAAAGCAAAATTTACAAACATTACGACGTACGGTCGATCGAATAAATATTATTATATGTTTTCTCCGGCGCAGATCGGAAAGAAAATGGCCAGCCGACCAATTTTTCCCTTCGTCGCGATATCGATCTCAATCGTGTCAGTTAGTTACGCTAGGAAGACAGCAGCTATAGTGCAAAAATGAAGATATATCTTCTCGTTTCGGGCACGACGACGATAATGATCGATAGACAGATAGACCCTGAAAGCTTCGAGAGGCAGAGATTGGGCAAAATTCTTATCTAGATAAAAATTTCAAAAGTTACGAATAAAAGGGATCGTTGATATATTTGTCTTATGAAAAAGGGTCGTAACCGAAGAAAGTGTAAGAATTCCGGGTACGAAAGTTACAAAGAAAATGTTACACGTTGATCGTAGTTGTATATTTTTCGGATAATATTTTGCCCATATCCGATGACAGGTGACTAAAGTTGGAAAAAGAAAAAGAAAAAGTGGTAACCAACGTTTCGAGTTGGCTGTCGAAGAAGTTGAGATCGATTTCAAGACAAGAGGGTCGGTTTCGTTCGGCCACTTTTTGGTGAATGCCCTGTCGCGAGGCGCGGGAATGAGAGGCTCGATCGATCGCCGCGCGACGAGGGCTTGAGCGAGAGATCGATAGTGCACGGAGGCGGAAGCGAGGATCGGCGGTCGATCGATCGTCGGAGAAAAGAGGAGAAAGTTGGTCGAATCGAACGCGCGATCTACCTAACTCCACCGGCTACCGACGATCACATCTTTAAAGCCTCTGCGAGTATGTACGTGTGTGTATACGATTTGAAATAGTTGGTGGAAGCGATACGGTGAACTCCACGAGACGCGGTATCATAGGATTCGAAATTCTTATCTTGGCTATCGAACATACTAACCGGTACTGGTTAACGCAAATAAATAAACAAAAGGTACACTTGTTTGTTCGATTGTCCTCTTCGTTTCTACATTTTCTTCACTTGAAAGGAGGATCTTGATACTTGAAAGGAGGATCATTCGATGGTCCACGATGATACCATACACGTAGGGCGATATGTGTTCATATTATCGAAGAATCAAAACAATGTTCCCTTAACCCAGTTACGCATGACATTCTTATAGAAGGTTTTGGAATTTGTTTCGAATAAAATTATATATCATTGTTTCGATATTACAATAGCTCTATAAGGTCAGCATCCTCCGAAAACAGTCATAGGCAACTCGTTCTTTCGAATGCCTATGGCGTCCATTAACCGGTTAATGTTGGTAAACGACCATGTCCGTAAAATGATCATTCCTTTCCCTTGTCGACGCAATAAAACAAACTGCATTCGTATACAGATATCGATGTATTATTATAATACACAATGTCAATATTACCTTCACTAAAAACTACTTGAAATAAATTATTCAAAAGCGTAGGAAATATTAATGTCGCGAGTGAATCGTTGTAAACTACAGATCGTGGAAAAAAGACAAGGGAAAGGCTTAACTTTGAAGGTAGAGAGAGCTCTTTCCCTTTACTTAAGAGCAAAAGCCTCGCTCCTTACTTTACATTCATTCACCCCCTCGAAGAACTAGCGTACAAATGCGTACCGAATCCGACCCTGGCCTTCCAACATCCTCGCACTCGAGTATATACTACCTGCCTCGTTGCTTTCGCGAGTCCACCGTGTCTCTCTTCCACCCACTATACCTGTATATGAGAACGCGTGCGTGATTCTCGGTTACGTGTCCGTGTATGCGTGTGTGTGTGTGTGTCGATGCGTTTGCGCGATACTCTTGATGTGCTGCTAGGAAGCTGACTAGATTATAACCTAGAATACGAAACGTCCGGAGCGTCGTTCGAACCGGCGAGCCCGGGCCCCCGTGTGTTCTCGATGCGAACATGCTAATATGGCGATTAGAGAGGAAGCGGAGAACGAGGCCCAGGGTTCCGTTCCTTCGTCGGTCGAGACGAGGACTCCGGTGTTTCGTATCGGCGTTGACTACTCTCGGCCTTCTCGAAGACCGAACGCCTTCACCTAGGCGTTCGACTCCTTCAAGTTGTCGAAGTACTGCATGATCTGGTTGTAGTCCATGCCTAGATTCAAATCGTCCAACGCCACGGATTCTTCCTGTTCTTGGGACGAGGACGCCGACGAGGAGGATGACGAGGACGAGGAAGAGGACGAAGAGGAGGCAGAGGATGAGGACGGCGACGAGTTAGGCGGCGACGAGGACGATGAGGCCACGGTCGGGCTGGACACGTTCATCGATGAGGCGACTGCTGCGGTCGAAAACGACGAGAACATCGGATTACCGACGATCGTCGCCCTCTTCACCTCTCTGGCTCTCGCATCCTTCGAGTGCCTGTTGTCATCGTGAGTCACTAGCTCCACGAACTCCTCCTCCTCCGCGGCGTTCTCTTTCGGACTACCTACTCTAGCTTTACCGTGCGATGGCTTGATATGGTGGATCTGCTTGCTGTGCCGCTGGTTGTTCCCGTGGTGGCTGCCGCCTGCGCTGCCGCTCGACGCCCTGTGCCGGTGGTGCTTCCTCGGGGTGTCCGGCACCCGTACGATCACCCCAGTGTTCCTGTGCGGCGGTACCGGTGGCTTGTAGTCTTCGTTGCCGTTGTTGTTGCCGGTCGCGCCGCACGGGGCGGCTGTCGTCATCGACGCGATCGCGATGTTCGCGACGGGCACCCCGTGCGGTGGTAGGGGTGGCGGAATGTCGTCGTTGCTGCGATCAGAATTAGTATTATTTGAATGACGTTAGTTAATGTTTGTTGTAGAAACGACCTCGGTGGTCGTTTCGGTATTTTCGAGCATTTTTCTTTCTGAACGTATAACGTTTACATAATTATTTCCAAGATTAAATGTATCTAATATTTTCTTAACTCTTTATTTACTGAATTTCTCAACATTTTTTTAACCTGTCGTATTTTAGGGACTATGAGAAACACCTTAATTTTTGAGCAATTTGAACAAAAAAATAACATTTTTATTATTAGATTGCCTCTATATGACCATTTTTAACACTTTCGCTGCGGATGACGCACATGTGCGCCCAACTGAAAATATATGGTTGTTTTTATTATTTCTCAGTTTTCATTTTTTTTTGTTCGCCAATTATATTATATATATAAAATAAATTACGACAAATATATGTTTTTCAAAATAATCATATTAGAACGTTTGTAAGAAATTTTTCATTAAAAAAAATATCATAGTTGCAGCTACCAGCGAACGGCTACTTATTTTCGTCCGCAGCGAAAGTGTTAAGACTGGCTGGAATGTTAAATCCAATAAGAATTAAATGGAGGCAATTTTTCGAAGAAAAAAGCTACTTATTTTCGTCCGCAGCGAAAGTGTTAAGACTGGCTGGAAATTTAAATCCAATAAGAATTAAATGGAGGCAATTTTTCGAAGAAAAAAGTGCATCTTATAGTCTGCAAAATACGATAGGCGTCCATTTTGGTCTTATATCATCTTATAGAATTGTCCCTAATAAGCTTCCAAAAGAAAGCTTGTGCTACCATCCAACAATTAAAAACGAACCTCATAGAAGTGGACTCGAAAGTCACAATAGGTTTCAAAGTAATTAATACAGTTCCATGAGAAAATTGACTTATAAGTGCCGCCAGTAAATAGAAAGTTAAAGAATAATAGCACGGAACGGTAACGTAGGACACTTTGTTGTTTAGTGTAATCTGGTTAAATACGTATGAGTGTCCACTCCCGAAACGGTGAAGTATGTATCACCGAACGAAAGTCTCGTAACGATTAACAGCAAACAAACGAATCTGGAGCTTCTACTCCGAAAACGATCAAGTATCGACTGAATGTCTCGTAACGATCGCCAGTGAACGAATGACGATTACTCCAAATCACCAATTTTCCTCTCAACACTCTCGACGTGGCGTTCTAGAAAAGGTAGTCGCGTGAGAAGTTCAAAGGTTCAGCAAGCGGCAGAAATTTCTTCCAGATGGTCCCAAAGGTAGTCTCGTTGTTTGTACTTCGTTAATTAACTTTCGGAAACTCTGAGTTTACGATATTTCGACTATAAGGGTCGAAACGAAAATGAAAGATTTCAAAGTCGTCGTTCGCAAAGGATTCGAGAAAGTTTAATCCTCGAGAGTAGTCTTTCTTCGCGTACATACCATAAACGTAACATCGAATTTCTCACGTGTTGTGTTCCTTGGGACGGAACAAACATAAGATGAAAAATCTAGCGTTCAAAATGCCGAAACTGGAGAGAAATAATGGGAAGTACATTACTCGTTTCGTGTAGTAGTCACGCTCGATGTTGCCATAGACGCTGGGGTGGTCACTGTGGTCGCCGTCACCGCGGCTGAGGGTTTCGCGCCAGTTTTAGAAGCGAAACTGTTTCTTGGAAGCTTGTCCCTCTTGCAATAAGTCGTTGTGTCGATGGGCCCTGAACTGTTGTTCCGTTGTCCCGCAGATGGGAGCTCGATGTGATTCGGATTGTCGAAGCAAGTCGCCAAATCGCTCGAGTCTCCCTCTGTTTCGTTGGCAAGAGGGTTACTGGTCACTCGTACCTTGAACGACAAACTCGTTGATTTAATGTCCTGATCCATTATAAATCACGATGATAAATTGGAAGGGTGTTTGGCGAAGAGGGTTTAGAGAAGAAGAGGAATTGACATTTTGAGGGATTTTAGAATTAAAAAGTATACAACATTAAAGTAAGACAGCATATACTCTATGTAGTCTATACTGTTGTTATATTAGGTTGTCCCAAAAGTTTCTTTCGTAATTTGCACTCAATTATTTTGTGTGGCAGTGTTTATATAAATAGACAATCTAATTTCTTAGATATCGATGTTGTAACAGTAACGGAGCAAAATGAATCGTACACAATTCAATAATGTAACGTTAGACATAAAACATTGTGTATGTATTACTCATTAATAAAACGAAAGAAACTTTTGGGACAATCTAATACTTCAAATAAAATGAACTATGCAAAATTTTTGTTGTAAGGAATCCAAAGTTCAACATTCGTTCCTCAAGAGGTCAAATATTGAGTTGGAATAAACGTTCATTTTTCAATAAGGTACCGTTTAAACGTGCATATGTATACCTAAAACAATTGATAATATACATGTTCTTAAAGATGACATTGTAATACATCTTTCTCTGCGATTTGTTTGTAAATTGGAGGATTTCAACTGTCTACGCCTATGTTTGTAATTCGGAGAGTCACCTATAATGGTATACATATATTAGTAAACAGGAGACCGAGATCTATAAGTGTACGAAGTTTCAACTAAATCTGAGACCCGAAGAGCTTGCCTTCTCCTTGTTAGTGAAGAAGTTAGTGAGGCTCTTAGGCTAAATAGTTTGGGTACCCTTAGTTTAGGAAATAATTGCTGTCTCCTATTATACTGGACATATTGTATGTGCAGGTATAGTAAATCCGAGCAAATAGATTTTCTACCGAATCAATTGAAGAAATTGAGAAATCATGTTATACAGGGTGATCCGCTCGCTACACATAATGGCGACTATACTTATAGTCACTGGTAGGGATCTTGTGAGGTCGTAAAGTCGGTCGGACATCGATCTTTACAACTTAAGTCGACCGCAATTAGTAATTTGACACATTTTTAGACAAAGGCAGAGCTAGACTTTTCGTTCAGGGCCGTCTGGTATCAGAATTAGGATATTCATATTTCAATAACTTTATTCTTCTTATGCATGTTCACACATAATTCTGTAACGGATAAATCAATTACGGAGGAGAGTTGTAGTCTAGTTTTATCAAACTGACTCAAATATTTATGTTTTAAACTAATAATATCGACGAAAAGTATTATTATTTACTGTCTAATACTTTTCTTTTAAGGAGGTTCAATTTATCAGAAGTTTCCTCATCTTTGGATGGTACGTGTGTAATATTAAGTTTAGGGAGTATCTTTTAACAAATTGCAGCATGATTGGATCAGCAATTTGTAAAATGACTTTACTTATTGAAAATACTGTGGCAGGTAGGAACTTAGTTAACCAATCATCGTCGAAAGTTTTTGGTTTTTCCAGTTTGGAAAAATCCGAGTTACTCGTAATAAAACATATTTAGTCTTGGGGTGGAACGTGGACATGTATACCTTAGAGCCGCGACATCCCTGTCGTCCGAGGGATCAGTTACCTGGGCCAATAAAGTAATAACTACTGTTTTGGTTTACGACCTCACAAGATCCTTTCCAGCAACAGTAAGTACGTCGGCTGTAGAAAGCGATGGTTTTACCTGTTGAGGTCCGCAAGCGGCTCTCTCGAGGGTAGCTCGTCCGAGCCAGACCCAATCGTGAGCGTTCGTTGTAGACTCTCTGGGTGGTCGCCTTCCCGACGCCAGCTGGTTGGCCGCCGCTCTGGCCCTCGCTGCTCCGGAGAGAACCGGTAGCGCAGCTCCCGTCATTGGCGAGTCCGATGGCTGGGGTTTGAACTTGTTGGTATAGACCACGCAGGAGACGACAAAGACGACGATGGCGAAACAGAAGGCCGCCAGAAGGACGTATATCCCGATCTCGAGTGGACTCATGTTCGCTCCACCGTGATGCCGTATCCCGACGCCGCCCATTCCTCCTGAAGACATGCCATTAGCTATAGCCGTGCGGTGATGCCGTGCCTGCACCAAAGGCTCGTGCCCGTTCTCGTCTTTCAGCGGTAGTCCTTTGCACAGAAAACAAAGAGACAGAAACAGAGAGGAGAAGAGTGAGAAACGATGAAGTGAATAGAGCGCGAGAGCTCCCGAAGCTGCTACGTATCCTCTGTGCGACCAGCTGACTGCGGAAAGCGAGACGAAGGCCTGGATCGTCATGCAAGGGAAATATTAATTGTTACACCAATCGAGGATTGGGAAACTTGACTCGTAAGGGAATATCGCAGATGTTCAATCTTACGAAACTTTCCACAAATTTTCGTTGGTTTAAATGTTTCGTTATCGTTCTAATAACAAGTCAATTCGATCTATATACCTTGGATTTTTTGTTTAAGCGAGACAATAATATAATAATCGATATAAATTCGATTCATCGAACATCGATTAAACGGAATTTGACTCGAAATTAAATTGTTTCTACGAATGTTGATAGATCATCTCTAATATAGGGGTTCTTCGTTGATGTCAAAATCCCCATAAGAAACTTCAAAGAAGTAACGAAATTACGTCAAGTACATAAAATAGTCGAGGACGAACAGGAGTATTATCAAATAAATTACAAAAAAATAGAAGATTCCCATAAATTCTTCTTTAAAGTCAAATAGCACCAGAGGCGAGAAGATAAAGCATCAATGAAGATTTGTGCAAAGTCTCACCAATATAGATGTTATTGAACACCTATATAGACAATAGTTTGCAATGTTCTCTTGTAATTTCCCAACCAATATCAATAACAAATATTTTGTTCGCTCAAGGCCATAGTTTTGACCGTGAGCAGAAATGAGTTGATTCCATTGAAATATAACGTGAAATATAAAACCATATTATTATAAAATTCTAAACGTAATTTTTATTAAATTAATAACGAATCAATCTGTTACTTGACATTTGACTACAGAGAAAAGTTCTGCCTATCTCTACCTGTGAATGTCGCCATAAACTATTTACTACGAAAATTTGCGCGAAGAGATGAGAATCGAGTAGCAAAACAGATAGCACGATAGATGAACCTCTAATGACCTCGAGCGATAAAAACTGCTTAGCGATGATCATAGCAATCTATTTTAATTCCTTTATTAATCCTCGATTTGTTAGTTTCGTTAGGTGCAACCAAACAATTACAGGACAAGCATTACAGTAACAAAAGGTGCTGGCGAAAAGCGAATGAAGGCGAAAATCAGAGAAGAAGATCACCCGTTCTTAAAATTTGTTATTGTGAAAAAAGAAAGTTTTCATGGTATTTTATTAAGAAGTTAAATTTTTTGCCGCACTCTACATATCTTACATAACCAACATCGCATAATGAATCGATATAGCCGAACCATTAAACATTAAAGGATCCTTACGTTTCAATACAAATACTTCTTCAATACAAGCCGTTGATCAACTAAGCAAACTGATAAATTTACTAGTTCATGGTAAACGATCAATATTACCAAAAGATAAGCATGCATAGGCGTTCTCAAAGACGAAGGCAGAGCAAGAGGTAAATGGGGGAATAGGTATCTATTTACCGTTGAGAATGTCGCGCATGTCGTTTGCCGTTTCGCCCCTGCTGGTTTTCCTTTCCCTGTGATGATGCGACCCGACGGTACCGCCTCCGTCGTTCTGAACGAACTCAGGACGATTTGGTAGCTCGCTGGAGGCAAAGTCCACTTCGACGTTGGCCGAGGCGCTGGCCAGGGCAGATGCAGTCGCCCTTTGAGAACCTTTACCGGACCTCCTGGCACCTAGACGACAGGCGTCGGCCAGCTGAAGATTGACTTTTAACAAATCGCCACGGCCTTCGCCAACAGCGATCACTCGGGGATGATGGGAAGCGACCATCGGAGCAAAAGCCACCACCTCCGGGTCCAAGCTCTCGACAAGCAAGTGGTAATCGGTAACAGCGATCTCCCTCAGCGGTGTTCTCGTTCCATCCGAGAATTCGACGTCTATGTCTAGAAGACCTTCCTGCGATTGGTAGAATTATTCATGTCAAAATGGATTTCAATCGTTATTCGCAACCATGTTTTATAATACGTATTACAGATCAGAGCCAAGCCATACCACCGAAATCAAACTTACATAAAAAAACAGGGGTTGGAAATAATTATTTATAATATCGGTTCCGAGTGGAACAGTTTTAAAAACCGGAGAAATGTTACAACAGTTATTTATTAACATGCTATTGACATGATACGTTGATAGGTTCTAGCTTATATCGGTTTTAAAACGGTTCGTTGTGTATCATTTCCAAAAATACAAGGGTAAGTCAAAAATTATCTACACTTTTCATTCTACAATTTATTTACATAGAGCTAGGATTTCGTTATGCACATCACATTTCTAGAAATCGAGTCAGTGATCGTTAGTCCTCTTTGGTACAAACTTCTAATGGAACGGGCATGATCTATCCGCAGTAGAAGAAATAAAAATGGCGGAATTAGGGTGAAACTGTTAAATCATTACCAGAACAGTATTACAATAAAATATGAAAAAAGTTATGTTAAAAGTGTAGATAATTTTTTACTTCCCTTCGTACATCAATTGTAAGAAATATTTAGATTTATTGGGTATTAATATTAAACCAACAGTGCATTGATTGGTAAGCCATTTATTATTAAACTTTGTTACTGCTTATACGGTTTCAATATTCCACAGTTTCATTATTATTTAAACGTATAAGTAACATATTAACTTTATCATCTGAAGTCAATTTATATCTTTGTTCTATTTGTATAACGTATATCAAACTTTATTCGGCGTTAGTTTTCTACAAAAATTAGTCTTTAATTGTAAGAAGAGAAAAGAAAAGCTAAAATTTATTTTGTCCGTGCACATATATCGATTAATCTCAGATGTTATATCATAATATATTATTTATACGTTTAAATAATAATAAAATTGCGCAAGACGATTTTGCACAATCGATGCACTGTTTTGATTTAACCCTTTGCTTCTCTCTTTGTATCTACTAGCAACTCGAGATGCTTCCTTAGCATTCTATTGCCACGAATGCTGAGCTTAGATTAAACTAATTTGAGATTTGAAAATCAGGTCACCTCATCGACAATCATTTCATTGACACTTCGAGTTCCAAAAATAATTAAAGCTAAACAAGCATTATTGCTGGTTGATTTACTGCGTCGAACCTAACGATGACCGAGAGTCACACCTTCCGAGTGGAAAGGGTTAATATTGATACCAATAAATCTAAAAATTCTATACAGTCGATATATTTTTAGAAACGTACTGAAACGATAGGCAAAGGACCGTTTTAGTATCGATGTGTTATAATAACGGTTCTGTAGAACTATACAGTCAAACCTGTTTTCCTGTGGTCTTATTTTATCCAATTTTTTTATGTGCAGTATACATATGAAAATAATACGATACTGTGCATTTGCATTTAACGAACACGAGCATATCTTATTAACATTAGCGACGACACCCTGTATATTGTATCAGTAACTATGCCATTGGTTTTATCACGACTCAATGACGAGTATGTCGCAAAGAAACACAGGGTACTGTACCTGATACTTAGCAGTCAGTCTTCTCGTAACCGACGTTTCCGCGACGTATCCGTTCTCTATAGCTGTATCGGGACTGATGGTGAGCTGCAATCCAGACACGACCCTGACGGAGAGCCTGGTGACCGCCACCCGATCGTTCCCAACCCGTACCTCCTTGGCACCGATCACCCTGCCAGTAATCGGCGACAACACTTGCACTTCCGTCCTACCTACCCCGCGACCTTGGACTATCCTCCCTTGCAACAGAGTGGCTATTCTAGGATCCGAAACTCTGAGCATACCCATCACCAGATCGGTGACACGCAGCCAGGTACGACGGTTGACGAAATAGGACACCCTCCCCGAGTCGTGATCGGTAGCAAGGAATCTCGCGTGGACCTCGACCGGGCTCTGTTGGAACCGGAGCCTGCAGTTGGTGGACGGTCCCCTTTCGATAGAATTTATGGCGTCCCATCCGTGATCGTTGCCCCGGAATCTCTCCTCCTGCTCGTCTTCCTCGAGGATCACGTCCGCGTCCTCGACGTCTATCGAACTGTCATCCACGGAATCCTCCAGTACAGCCGCGCTCCTCTTCTTCGTTTTCGTCACGGACTCGTTCATTCTTGGACTAGTCGCGTTCAGGCTACGTTTACTCTTCGCTCCCGCAGTGTGCTCTTCCGGAACTTTCCAGCCTTTGATCTGGCTCAATCGGGTGTCCCCTACTGTCACCTCCAGTGGGAATTCGGGCATCCAGACCGTGAACTTGGCCAACCCCGTGTAGGTTCCGTACTTGACGAGGACCGACGCGTTGCTGGAGCCCCGGATTTCCGTCCCGTCCACGTACACGCTGCTGCAGGAGGATGACACCTGCAACGCGGGCCAATTGCGTCAGACGAGGCTTTAGCGACAGTCGGTAGTCGAGACTTTTGGCTGTCGGCATGTGTGGTAATTGTTTCTTTTCGTCTGAGAATCGAAAACATTGACATAGTTCGTATGGGTGTTGCTCGTACCCGGAAGCCTCGTGAAGACCTTCGAATCCAAAACCTCGCACGTTACGTTTCACGGTGGATAAAATAGCAATATTAGCGCGAAAAATAGCATCTTTTTCAAATTCAAGATTAATGTAATCATTTAGAGGCATAATATAACCGTTCGGATTAAGGATTAATTCATTTGGGTGTCTAATGTTTACATTAGACTGGGTAAACGTTGACATAAACAAACACAGACGTATTGTTTGCAGTGTTCTTATCAGTTAGCAGATGTTAGTTTAATGTGAAATAAGTTGTTATAAAATGGTTACTCGCTTTAATAAACGGAAATAGAAATGGAAATGGATGTTAGTTTAAGGAGTGACATCAATTGTTTTATTTATATTGTATAGCAATGGGAAACTATTGACGGTAAGTAGTCTTTAGAAATACTTTTTTTTATGTTTGAAATATTTATGCTCGCTAATTTTATTCCCGCAAAAAATAGCGATTGTGATATTTTTTTATCTAATGAGTTTGCTTGCTATCGGATCTATGTAGATATACTTCGAATACTGTTTTTTTTTTAGATCCTCCAAAAGAAATCAGGCCCTATAACATGCGATTTTAGTCTCTAAGCATTTTTTTTTGCCAGACCGTCATGGTTACGAATCTCTAAACTCGAAGACAGAAGATGAAGTCGAAGAATAAAAAACGTGTTACATTTTTAAGTTCATCAATTTTCATTAATGAAGTGTATCCATGAAGTTTTATTTTATTTGTATTGCGTACCTAATTACTTTCAGCGATTTTTTTTTTAAATACAAATATAAAAATTCTCAAATTTTTTCTTGTTTCAATATTGGTTCACCTTTTCCAGTCATGTAACTACACAAAACAACCACTACAAACGCAAATATTAGTTAACGCTTTCGCTGCGGATGACGCACATGTGCGTCCAACTGAAAATATATGGTTGTTTTTATTATTTTTCAGTTTTCATTTGCTTTGTTCGACAATCATATATATGATATGATATTTTAATTATATTTAATATTTTAATTATGATATTTTTTTTAATGAAAAATTTTTTACAAATGTTCTAATGTGAAAAAACTTATTATATATATACTTGATATATATATATATATAATAAGTTACCATAAATATATGTTTTTCAAAATAATCACATTAGAACATTTGTAAGAAATTTTTCATTAAAAAAAAAATATATATATATATAATATATATAATATAATATATATATAATATATATAATATAATATATATATAATATATATATATATAATAAGTTACCATAAATATATGTTTTTCCAAATAACCACATTAGAACATTTGTAAGAAATTTTTCATTAAAAAAAATATCATAATTGCAGCTCCCAGCGAACAGCTACTTATTTCCATCCGCAGCGAAAGTGCTAAAAACGTCGTTCACAATTTTTTCGCGCCAATATTGCAAATTGCATTCTAGCCCACCGTGCGTTCCTCGAATCTTTAATTTTCAATCCAAGCACGACTACCTTTCAAGAAATTCTGCGGCCATCGCGTTTCATGTGCGCTGACAATCGTGAAAGCGAAGGGAATAATAAAATCTTGCGTTACAATATATTCGTGTTACGATAACGGGAATGAAAAATAATAAAATATAAACAGAAAGTCGAACTGACAACCGTACATAAAATCCAGGTTCGGAAGGATTAAGGATTTTACCAAACGAAGTAGATACCTTAAGCACACTCTCGTCCTCGGAGTGACAGGAGGATTGCAGTGTGACGTCGGCGACGGTTCCCCCCTGGCTCACGATGAAGACCTTCATCCCTTGGGACACTTGCCGGCCCGTCAGCACGGCGGTGTTCATCACCTCCCAGTTCTGCAACGGCGAATAGAAACGAACTCGATTAAAGCGTCGCCTTTGTCGCGGCCCGGGCGTCGCGGGACTCGTTAAAACGCTCTAAAACTCCATTTAGGATGGTCGACGACCGATTTAGCGATGCGATATCGTTTCGAGGGATCACGCGGCTGCTTTTGTTTGCTCCCTAGGGCTCGCTGTCGGAAAAGTTTCGCGAAACGGCCGCAGACTCGCGCCAAGGACGGCCTTTAAAAGGACCTCTGCAGCCATGTTGGTGCATCAGACACTGGATAGCTTCGTATACGAACAGATCCACGGAACTTTTAGATGTGCAATTGAAAAAGAAATTATAAGCAATTCAGTTTTGCCAACGATAAGTTGCTTCCTCCCCCAAAATTAAATTGCTTATAATTTTTAAACTAAAACGGGGCATGCGATGGGCAAGCGATGGGCAAGCGATGGGCAAACGTTAGCAAAAAGAAAAGTTTCTCGAAAAATCGATGTTCGAGAGTGGGAAATTTATGGGCCTTTGACGAACAGATCTGGTGGAAAGTGAAGGTCCATGGTTTTAGAAAGTGGAAGGAAAATAGTGAGTTGGCAAGGCGATATAGCAAAAATATGATTAGAATTTCCATCATTACGAAATCGAGCGATCCATCATTGTGACGTACGTTCGTTAGCGGTATTCTGACCAAAAACTCGTTGATATTGCGAGCCGTTTCTGCCGCTTTTCAACCTGTTTTGAACTCGTACAAAAATGTTGGTGTTCAACGATGTGAACGGTGTCCTGTGAACAACGCTTTATCATTAGGGACATTTTTCTTTCGCCACTTTGCGGACAAAATATAGACGAAGGGAGAGTATGTTTTGATCGATGGACGCATCGGTCGAATGATCGATGTGTTCGACACTTTTCGGACGGCTTCGCGCGTTGTCATTGGTTTTGATGCAAGCGGCGAGAGGGAGTGCGAGAGTCCTTCATCTTCTTCATGTAATGGTCGTGCGTGCGAATGTGTTGTGTCAATCTTCTTATACCTTGCAATTTTATATCCCCAAATACATTTTATTTACTATTTCTCACATGTCTTATTTATTCGCCACCCTTGATCATCCCAAATCCTACATGGAGATTGCGACATTTTCTATATGTATACATGGGCCGTGCGCCCTCTTTCGTCGCATTTTGTACGTAACCTAATGAAGAAGAAGAAGCACAAGCACGTGTACCGTTTGCAAACTTCCTTCTATTGTCTGTATGGGGTTGAGGGAAACCGTAATAAATAGCACCAGATTCAAATCGACATCTTTCGCTCCGTTGTGGATAAAATAATCGACTCCTGGCATAGCTGGATCAGCCATCCCCCTGCGGGCGATTCCTGTATTGTTCCATATCATATACTCTATACCGTACAATAAACTTTTTTCTATAGAGTTTCCTATATCACAAATTATCATTCTATCAATAAAGTTTTCAACAAAAAATATTGCTCGTAACTGTTCCTTTTCTAGCATTCCTGAAATGATCAAAACATAATATTCTTCCTATATAACCCTCAAAGTGATTATACACAATGCCAATATTTATTTAAAAATTTATTAAAATTTCAAACGCTAAAGTCTGACAAACGTGAAAGCCGCAATTTCCTTTTGCACCAACTTAATACATTTACTAAAAATTCTGGTAAATGTATTACTAACATCCGTATACATCCGTTGCAGTTCACGTTTCGGTGATACATACAATACACACGTTCACGCGCGCGAGCACAGGCTGACCGTGGAAGTTATTCCATGCGCGCACTCGCCGGTTCGGTATAGTTTGTATGTGTACTTTGCAGCATCCAGACTGGGTGGAGAAAGGAACGGCGGTAGGACGAGGAACGAGCGAAGCGTTTGGTATACGAAGCCATTTCCAAGTTGGCTTCCGTACAGTCTGCCCTTTGCAAGGAACATCAAACGACTCGGATATTGCAGCGAGGGAATTTAAATCTCTGACCCCGAGAGCCGTTCTCTACCCATCCACTAACACCTGCCCGTCTCGTCGTGTGCATGTCGCGACGGCCACCTACAGGGCTGGCTTCACGTGGAAGCAAACGATGGACCATATTAGGGTGCTTCGACAAGATAAATGTAGAAAAAATTGTTTAAGTTAGAGAAGATGAAAAGGCTTAACGAAGTGTAACTTTTCAAACTGGCCTAATTTTCGTTGATGACGTAAGCGTTTGGCAGAATCAAACGAGGAGATCGAAGGATGTTTGTTTCCTTCTATCTCCTTGGGTTAGTATTAGTTTATCATAGATTCTAAGAATAATTCGTATGAAGGGCAGGAACACTCTTGTAGCGAGAGCCAATAGTAGGTATTACGTAGTATATTTATACAGGGTGTGTCAAGAATGTTGAAGGTTCTTGAAAAGGGTGGTGGTGTGTGTAGGGGGGGGGGAGGGGAGAGGGTGATTCGAAACAACTTTTTCCTTAGCGAAAATGTTGTCCGAGGATTCGTGAAGGAGATATTAACACTTTATCTACAATTTAGAAACAGTCTTTAATTCAAAAAAGAATTTTCTATAGTAACACATATGTCAATCTAGGCTGACAATAATTCCTTCATATTGTTACTAGGTACATTGAAAACCAAGCCTGTTTCCAGAAACTGAACATTCTAAGTAAACAACCATCAACGCAATAAATAAATTCGAATAGCTAAATACTGCAATTAAAAAGTCTGTAAATACGGTTCCGGTAAATAAAGTGTTAACAGAAAGCCCCGACCAATCAGAGCGCGAGTATGCCGGTGGAGCGCGTGCGGTAGCGTACGAGTGCGCGGCCGCCGAGCGCGTTGCCTATGCTACTGTGGCTGTCTAGCGCGTACCTATACTACTGCGGCTGTCTAGCGCGTAGCCTATGCTACTGCGGCTGTCTAAAGCGCTCCACAGACTGCGCTGACGTGACGTGGGCCAACGTCACATCAGGCTCCGTGGGTCCACGTAAGACATGAAGCGGAGTCAGATTGACGCCATTAAAAAATGAAGATACCAACCTCCGCAATTTTTATCAGAACTTTACGGAAACAACATCAAACGATTCCTGATGTTCTTGCGATGAGAATGATACCACACATGACACAATTTGGACAATAATTAACGAAATTATATGAAAAATCTGATTGTATAATTGAAAAGTTATTTCGTTAAAAATAGTTCGATTTACGCGATGTGAGATATCATTTTAATCGGGAGAACGCCAAGAATCCAATGCCATCACGTTCACGTGGATTCGATGAAGAATAAAGAATTCGATTTTATGAAAAATTGATGAGTCGATGGCCCGTTCGATCCCAGACCCTTGAGCGACCTCAGGTAGGCGCTCGGCCGAGAACAAAAGACGGGCAGTCCATCGTAAAATGATGAACTGCTGTACATAATATGTTTATATTTTTCATCAGATTGTCGGGAAAATAATATCAATGGATTCCTTATGTTTTTCCGATAAAAATGATATCAAACATCACATAATTCGGATATTTTTTACCCGAAGAAGCAGCGAATACGTCAGTCTGTACTACAAACATCACTCATCAAATCGCTAACACCTTTTTTTGTCAAACGGACAATAATATAAGAAATAATCTTACCTCATAGGAAACTGATTGAGCAATAAGATGCTTTGATCATAATAAAGAATAATTTGAATTAGGAGCTCAACCACTTTGTATAAAAAGGGTTAGCTTCTAAACATATAATTATCAATATGAATAATATTCTAAATTTTAATGTATATAAATTTACAGAAAGAAGAATCACTAATCAAATCAATTTCGTTAAAATTAAAATAAATATTGGTATAAATAAGTAAATAATTATATAAATTAATTTTTTCCATACAAAAAATTCCTTATTAAATTCCTTCAATAATTTTACAAGATCTGGTAATAATGCAGTTAAATATAAATTATTACATACTTTTCACTGCATTTTTTCGTACTTTTAAGCAATTATAGTTAGAGCTGCTCACATAAATTAACGGTCATATAAATTCATATAAATTAACTAGAAATTCTTTTAATACTCTTTAGTGCAGTTTTAATGTTTTTGAAATTAGTTTATCTCTTAAAAATGGAAAACAGAATTCTAGAAAACACCCGGTCTCCTGACGCCTTCCAACGCTCACGGAAAATCTAGTAGGTTTGATATGCTCCTGACGCGTCAGAGCGCATATTTCTTCAGATAGCATCAGCCCACATCACGTCAGGGTAATGTGAACGTCTTCACGTAAAACCCTATGTTAGAATTTCATACCACGCGTCTTACGACGTGTGGACCCACGGCTCGTCAGAGCAGTCTGTGGGACGCTTAACGCGTAGCCTATCAAATATAAAAATATACTTTTAAAAATTCACACAATAATAATGGTGCCCCCTAATAAATAAAACAAATTAAAGGTACGCTTGTTCATGAAATTTCACAATCCGGATCCGTAGTTAACTGGGAAAGATTCTTGATTATTCCACCGTTGCAGAAGAAAAGGAATTCGCTATATCGAAGACATTTTGTATGCAAAACGATTGCGCCATTCATTGAAATAGCTGAGCCTCGATGAGGCAGCTGAGTCTATGTCTATAGCATAAGAAAGAGGTATTCATAGCTGCGCTGCTGTTGATCTTCGAGTCCTAGATCTTCTCCGCTATGATATCGCCAAAACCAGTCCCGCTTGCGCCTACATAGAGCAAACCCTCCCACACCTCATCCATCCTGATTATTTTCGTCGTTGGTGGAGCAACCTAAATTTTCTTTTCCATCTCGAATAGTTTCGTACAGCAATGATTGCAACGTGTACTTGAACTTTTTAAAATCGTGATAAACAAACCATGTGGTTCACTCTGTTCAAGATGCTCTCGATCGCAGTTAGTCGTAACCTTGTACTTGGCTCGTTTACCACTTTTTTAATTGCCTAATTGTAAATTACATCTATAAGTATAAATTTAGGAATAGAAAATGAGCAATATATTTATAAAAATATGTTATATTTTTATTTGATTTTTACATTAAAATTATTTCGGAATATGGGGAACTGTTAGGAGCTAGCATGCTAAAATACATATGTATAGGAAAATGATGATAAAATGATTATTACAGAGAATTATCTAATATGCAAGAAAGAAATGAAAAATATCAGAGAGGGATAAATTATTTATTGGATTACATATCTTTCTGCGCTTGCGTTTGTTCAGTGTATCATACTTGTCATTTTATAAAATAAAAATAATAACAGGAAATGTAAAATCTAATCTTTCCTGTTATTATTTTTATTTTATAAAATGACAAGTATGATACACTGAACAAACGCAAGCGCAGAAAGATATGTAATCCAATAAATAATTTATCCCTCTCTGATATTTGTCATTTCTTTCTTGCATATTAGATAATTCTCTGTAATAATCATTTTATCATCATTTTCCTATGCATATGTATTTTAGTTTGTTATCCTTTGACAAATACATAATGAAATTATTTTTTTTCTAGTAAATTAAATATTAAGTTTCGTCTGCTAGAATCTTTGATCGCCTGCGTACCCCATTCTGTCGGCATGAAAATACTTCCTAAAGAAATAAAAGCAAACGCTATATTCATTGAAGATCAAATCTTACAAAATTTGTTCGCAGTCGGAAAATCCTCCAGCAACCATATCTTCTCCAGTTCTTCGTATCGAAGACAAACATTAAACGTAACGCAGCTGTTGAGTCATGGTGAATCGAAGTTTCTCGAAACTTGGCGAACTACGAGCGCGTCCTATGGCATCGGGTCAGAGTTTCTCGGTTTCGAACTGGCGAAGTTCATGGGAGAAATCTCTGATCCACTTAGTGAGTTCGGTTCTCCGTCTCGGTGAGATTTAGCTATGCATTATCGGGAAGGCTGGGGCTCGTCAAAGGGCTCGAATCCCGGCGTGGAATTCCCTAGCCAGTTTCTTATCCTCGCGGGCTGATGGGCTTGGAATATTTATTCCGTCGAGCATCAACTTCCGCCGAAATATTTTCTTCCCGTTGATTAAACGCTTGGGAGCTCCTCGGTTAGGTTACCAGGAAAACCTGGTGTCAATGTTGGCGCTAAGCTTGGTCCAAAGGGTTTACGAGGAAAAGCGGGACGTGGGTCTCTCTTTTAATTAAAAACTTCCCCTTCCCACTCCGCCGATCCCGCCACGAGCAGGGAACGCCAATTAGAGTAAGGATAATCAAGAAGCGGCGCGGCGGCAGGCTTCCGACAACTTCTCGGTCGCGACACTTTCAAAGGAATATGTAAGCACATTAATTAACCGATTAATCAATCACGATGCTCGCTCGCGACACACTCTTTGCGATCGTACCGACTGTGCTTCTCTCTACTGACCGAGTGTTACAATTTTAGGCCGTTGAGCTCCTTGACGCTGAGCTCCGCATCTTGCTTGGATCAGACGCGAGACACGACAAGATTCGTATCTGAACAAAAATATTTAACTACGGATATTAGATGAACAGCTTTTCATACGTTATTCGTTGGATTCAAATTACCCGAGCTAAAGGAGGGCCAGCGGGCCCCGATAGATGAAAAGTAAGAGATACTGCAAACAGTATTAAAAGAATGCAGGAGTCGCGTAAGACGATGATCAGAAGAATTGTGCAATAATTTTGTATAATAAGTTACGCGCTTTAAACAAATGAATGAATGAAGGGATGGTTGAGTTTTCGATGATAATCTGGCATCGTCAAGGGGTTAATTCGCGCGAAGACGAATGGCGAAAGGAAGTCGTTGAAACTAAGAACAAAATCATTTAACTCGTTTTAAGCTTTCGAAATCCCGGTCAAAGGGACGAGCATCGAATAAATTTCCACGAGGGCTGTATCACTGGCAGACCGACGATAAAAACTGCACACCAAGGGGAGAAGAGCTTTATCTCCTGAGCAAAACGAAATCACAACCCCCGTAACACCTGGAGCGTTAACTTAATGGCGCTGGCTCTTTTTATAACAAGAAGAACCGTGCACTCTATTATTAGCGTCTGTATATTATGGGTAAACTGCACAGCATGTTCACCGCACCCCTATTAATTTTGATGTTACTCGGACGATCAATTTTATTTTTATCATGGATGAGATAGTACGAACTGTCTTTCAACTCGATGACGTTAGAAATTCGTTTTTGCGAATTATCTTATTCGATAAAGATGAAACTCCAAATTAGAAAAAGTTAAGCGTATTCGATCACTAAGTGGCTTTTAATATTGCGTTCCGGGACTCATTTGTATGTACACTATCGCTCAAAAGTATCCGGACATTTGTGAAATATGTATGTATTAGCATTGCATAAAAGTTATTCGAGTACCTCTAAAGTAGTGACCAAATCGATAGATATTTCGTAAGTAACTAATAAAAATCGATTTCTTACGAAATATCTAACGTTTTAAATTAAAACCAAGCTTACACTAAAATTAAATACTGGATTCATCGATGTATCCGCCGCGGTTAGATATTACCGCTTGCACTAATCTTGCACTAATTCTTATCTCTCTCAAGTTTACATAAACATGTCATCAACGTTTATAGACACTTAATGCATATCGAAGAACTCCCTGAACTCGTTCTACATAGAGATGAAACAAAGTGGAACTTGAGATTCTTTTAAGCATCGAGACCGTTCTCAATTAGATTTTGTATTTTCAGATAGGAATTTTATTTCTGCATACTCATTATATAATATATACGTAAAAATTAATTCTATTACGCTTCGATACCTCAAAAAATATAACATAAATAATTACAATTTCGTACAAAGTTAAACTATGTTTTATAGAACAGAAAAGTGTCCAGATACTTTTGAGCCGTAGTGTATTCTTTCTTTCTTTTGGGTAATTACGAATTATACTCGTAGAGTAATCGGAATTCTGTTATTTCTTTGTAGAGAAATTAAAACTGCTTTGCGGAGGGATTTTTCGATGGAAGTATCACGAACATCGTCAGAAACTCGCGCAAAGATCAAAAGCCTTTCGTCGTACGAGGGTTAAGAATATGGTTCATGGCATCGTTTGCTTTGTCATCGGGAGGAAAGCATTATCCTTTGACGTCCCTCGTACCCAAACCCTTCTTCCGCAATCGGAAGCCTTTGCTCCTCTTACCTAAAAAGAGGCCGGATCGTTGATCGAGCAACAAAGTGGAAGCGGATTTTTGCGCGGATGGTCATATGCCAGAGATGGAAAAAATTCTTATCTAGATAAAAATTCGAATTTAAATTGTAAAACGATGTACATATATAGTACACTCTATAGATGTCATAGATGTCTTTAGATTTTATGGACTTTAGGGTTGAAAAAGTTGCAAAAAATAATTGTTTCAAACTGTTACATGAAACTTTTGACTGAAACCGTTAGAAGAACCGTTTTATATTGTTTCTGTACATTTCTAAGAATATATCCATTGCATAGAATTTTTTGATTGATTGGGTATCAATCAACACTCATTATAGATTAACAATTTTCAAACCTCATTAGAGCTTGTACAATTGTCATCATGAACAGTTTTATCACTATTTAAACGTGTAAATTAATTATTAGCTGTAACATTTGAAATTTATTGATATCTGTGCGCGGACAAAATTAATTTCAACTTTACTTTACTCTCCTTACAATTAGAAGCTTATTTTTGTCAAACACTACCGCTAAATTATGTTTTGATATATAGCCGAATATAGTTAAAATATATTTTTAGAAACGTAGAGAAACGATGTATAAAGAATCGTTTCAAATTCGACATGATAGTGATTCTGTAGAACTGTAAATGTGAACGATATAAGCTAGAACTTTTGTGATCTATAACTGTTTTAACACCATTTTGGTTTTTACAACTGTTTTGAGAACCAGAATCAATATCACAACTATTTTCAACCCCTGTTATACATATAATTATTATTCTTCGAATGTAAAACATAATTTTATCGTATTTAGTCAGAGGTTTCCTTTGAATAATCATTTATTGTATATATGTTAATGTTATATAATGGTGTTCGTAGATGAACAATACATTTCTAAATAATAACAAAATGGTAAAACATGTTACGAAAATACTGTCAGAGTAGATTTGGAGTCCAACTTCCTGGTGTATGTTGGGTGAGCGAAACCTACGTCAACAAGTTTTGATTGATCCCGCATAAATGCACTTAGGTAGAGAAAACTGACATTCCCTACCTAATTGACCAATAGAGTATCGGTAAAAGTAAATATGGCGTCGCATTAACCAGTCAAAACTCCAAAGTGCTCAACTTGACATACACATAACTTTTAAACCGTTGGATTCGTACCATTAAAACTTAGATTTATGAATTCTAGGCATCGAAAACTACTAAATGGTAAAAAAAAGTCAATAATTTTTAGTGTCCCGAAGTAAAGTTTAACCTAAAAATATCCTGTTTGACTTTAATATGGTATATTTATTAATTCTAAAAGGCACTGTTGTAGGTAATGGCAATTTTGATGGAAAAGCAAACGTACACATATTCGTTAACACTTTATCTACCGGGCTATTTAGAAACAGTTTTTAATTGAGAAAAGCATTTTCTACAGTAACATATGCCAATCTAGACTGACAATAATTTCTCCATATTGTTACTAGGCACATTGAAAGCCAAGTCTGTTTCCAAAAACTGAACATTGTTCGTAGACAACCATCAACACAGTAAATAAATTCGAATAGCTAAATACTGCAAGTAAAAAGCCCGGTAAATAAAGTGTTAATATCCCTCAAGGGGTTAGAGAAGTGAGTGGCGCCACCAAAAAATCATCAAACCACTATTATGTACATTGATGTACACTATATGAACATTGTTCGTAGACAACCATCAACACAGTAAATAAATTCGAATAGCTAAATACTGCAAGTAAAAAGCCCGGTAAATAAAGTGTTAATATCCCTCAAGGGGTTAGAAGAGTGAGTGGCGCCTCCAAAAAATCATCAACCACTATTATGTAGCGTCCTCATTCGTCGTCTATTGTTCGAATAAAATTCCGCCCGTTTGTGGCACACGCCGCGTACTCGTTTCGGCGGTATCGATCGGCACTTCTGCCGGCGGTTATCGTGCAACTTAGCGGATTCTTTTTCAAGAGAGCTTGGTGGAGGGCGTGGGTGCGCACGGCAGGTCAGGAGACCGTGAGGCTGTGCGGTTGGCTGAGGCCGAGGCTGAAAATCGTGCCGGTTCGTCGAATGGCGATATTGGTTCACGTGTACTCGTCCTTCTATTCCAGCAGCTGAATTCTTCTATTTCCGGGCAGCCCGCGATGCTGCCCGTGGAATTCACGTTGCACGTTCGGGGGCACAGTTGTCGGGAATGAAAATCGTTGCGCACGTAGTATCCACACCGAGTTCGGGACCGGTCCTCGAACAACGATTCGAAATTACATCGGACCTCCTTTATCGCCGTCGCGTCGTTTTCGAATCTCGTGTCGGGGGCACATGTATCGAATCGCAAACATTGTTTCAAATGTTTTCGTTGCGGGCCGCAGAGAAATCGATTTCGTGACTCGGTTCGCGACACGTTTGATGCGGTGGCCGTGGCATGGTACACCATAGCGAGCCGGAAAGAACATTAGCGGGACGGCACAGGGGGAACAGTCACGGTTGCCAACTTGGGCCTTTGTCCGTAGATTTAGGGGGAAAATGTATGGGCGGGAAGTTTTCGAGGGGTACAATTTTTTAGGGGGACTTTTGGGGAACAAATTTTCTAGAATAATTTTTTAGAATAATTTAGGGGTTTTTTAATGGCGGCGCTCCTAAGTACACACAGACTCGCACATATTTCTGGTCGTTAAGGTAGTTGTTCCCCGTTGAAACTTTGAGTTAATTGACCATCTAGTTACGAGGTATATAATTCATTTATTACTCATGAATGAATAATTAATTAACTAATTAATAACTATTCGAATGGCGAAGATACGATGCCGAGAGACGAAAATATCAATTAAAACCAGACTCGGCCCTAACTTTTCAAGACCACGTACAAAACACCATCAAATATTTGAGAGACACCAACCTGTTCCACAAAATATAAAATATCCTCGTCGCTAATGACCGAGCAGTCGATGCGATATAAAGCCTCTATTTAAAAAAAAAAAGAAAAGAAAAACAACACACACGAAAATATGTACAATTCTATGTGAATAGCAAATTTTCAAGACTAGATTGTTGCGCGGATGATCGCCAGGGTTTAAATCCCCGAGTTGTAATTTTCTTGTTAATTTATCTTTTTCTATTTATTACATTTTTACACGTAACGACACTTATTCATTTTTAACTAAATTTTAAATCAAATATCTTTATTTGTGAGAAACTGTAATAAATAAACGATTGAAATATTTCGGAGGGTTTTAAATAAAATTTAGGGGTTTTTTTAACTTGCACGAGTAAAAAGGATACGGTTCTACTTAACTAACATTTTGACCTCTAATTGTATCTAGGATAGTTAAATTTCAGGTGTTTTTTTAAAACAGGACGCAATAAGGAGGTAGCTCCAAACATTAATCCTCCACCCTCCACTCTGAGAAGGAAGGATGGAATCCGTAACGACGTAATTTCATAATACCTATGCTATGAAAAAGAAAAAGAAAGAAAATTTCGAAAACCTGAATTTTAAATGTTTTTTTTAATTTCCTAAAAGTTTGAAAAAATGGAACTGCCTCCTTATTGATGCACACCTCTCAATTATCGACACAAGCAGAAGCTCTCGCTACTATTACTTTTTGAAAATTGTACACATATACCTATTACTTGTTCTTGCCTATAAGGAAAAAAGTTAGACCTATCGAATACAAAAAAAAAAGAACATCAAATGTCTCAGGGGATCTTTGAGCAGGAAGAAGTGATATTTTTGATATTGAGAGATCTAAGGTGCACACGTTGTATCTTTTACCCTATATTAGAATTAGAAAATGATAAATCGTGCTCAAAAGCCCTAATAGCGCCGATTAGGCTCCACAAAATGGGAGTTACGTGTAAAGCCGACTATGATTGACAGAGCAACCCGGTTCATCGAATGGAAATGATTCGCGCGGAGACCTTACCTTGGAAATTGGCAGAACAGCTTGGATATCGTCTTTCTGTATCTCAAGACGCGCCTGCAGCTTCCGTCTCTCAGCGTGATGATGGGTATGGTGCTGCACATGCCTCTGCTGCAATCTTTGCTGCAGCTGATCCATTCCATTCAGCTGGGAGCCGTTGTCCTCCTCGTCCTCGTAAGCGTAACGTACGCTCCATACGATCCGACCACCGTCCCAATTTCCCTCCACCCCCTCCTCGCTGGCTTCCAAAAGCATCGTCAGAATTTCCTCCGCCGATCTGGAAACCAAACAAAAGCGTTCTTAGCGGCAAAACCCTTACCACTTCCTGTAAATTGCGCAGCAATGTTTGGGGAGCGGTCACACCCAGGGACGAGCAAAAATCTTATCTAAATCAAATACAGTGAGTATTTGGTAGGTTTTTTCTTCAGTTTGTAGAAAATGATTTAAATATTGATAGAAGTACAAAGGCAAGACGAAGTGTCATTGATGCGGTGTCTTGCTATCGACAACTGCTTGCTGAACAGGCCTAGACCAACGACTTTCGATGACTCCGTCGCGAATAAACAAAAAGTATCAAAGAAGGAAAAACCTTCCTCGGTCACAAACACGACATCTTTACTCGAAGATTTCTTGATTTTCATGATAGTTTCATGAATAAAAGTGAATATTAGCAATAAATACGTTCACAATTGATGTAATAAGAAACTATTTAACAATGAATGTTACAAAATAAAACAAAGAAAGAACACTTGTCTCCATTATTTACGTTTTAACTACTTGCACTGGAAAGACGTGCCACGCACGTCGTGATGCTGTTGTCACAGAATCGCCAAGTAGGTGGTACGTAAGTCGTTATGCAATTGTCACAGAAAATAAAAACGACGTGGATTACATTTGTATAACTTTATAATCAATCGATGTTCTATATTTCCTTCAAAAAACTATTCCAAATAAATTAGTTTAGAAACTATAAATCTTTTTCCGATTTCTCTGAAGAATCGAACACTACATGACGCCTCCCCGCGAATTACACTGGATGGTCCTGGTACACGCGTTGGTGAATTTTTTGCCAGTGCAAGTGGTTAAGATGACCTCGTTTGACGTTCGTTTAGCGCTGGAACTTATTGGAACGTATATCTATCTATCTATCTATATAAATAAAACTGAAGTGTCTGTATGTGATTTCGAAATAATGCTTTTTTTTAAACTTTTAGATGACTTTTGCACCTTGCTAAAACCTAAACACGCTTTTGCAACATTTTTGTCTGTTGTCTGTTTGTTCTTAGAATAATAGAAAGCTACACTATCTCTGAGTAACATAGGCTGTGTTTTATTTTAATAAAAATATGTTTTCAATTTGAAATCTCAAAATTTGTAAATCAGGACAAACATCTATTCACTTTGTTACAATTCATCTTGTGCAATAAAATCAAATTGTATTATAACCTTGTAATAATTTTTTTCAACATATTTTACACCGTAATTTTATAATTTCTGTAAAACTGTTACAAAAATCGTGTCGGTTAGTGGAAAACAAAGTTGGGATATTAAAAGGTTAAAAGCAATTTAAAAAAATACATATATATAAATTCGTAATATGTTATTGCATGCATTATACCACAATTCGTAAAACGTTGCTTGTCAGGCAAATTTTATAAAACTACTCTCGGGATCAATTTAGATTTATTCATGATTTACCCTTTGAAATCAATACTTTCGTTTCGACCAATTTCACCGAAAGCTTCTACAGGCGGCATGCTTTCAAACACTCACTGGATTCGAGTAAAATGTTATTCGTATTTGGATGTTATGCTTTAAAATATGACGGTGTAGTAACTGGAACATTAGTATCATACATGTATGCATGACGTGACGTTCAACCTTTTAAACAAATAGATTTTACTGACAGCTGCGCACGTAGCTAAATTCCATGTTCAAAAGTACAGAATTTTCGGAATTAAACTTTTCCATATGCGTAGCAGATTCCGATATATTGGAAAAAATAGGTTTTCCGTTCCAAACATCGAGGGTTGTTTTTCATCAGCTCGGTATAGATTTCTACTGATAAAAAATCTGTGAATAAAATATTTACGTACGTATTAAACCATGAAAAACATTCTTTAAAATTTTGTTGCAAATGAAAATACTCCATCACATTCAAGAAAACACGAGTGACCGTCCAACCTCGGAAAATATGATTTTGAGATCATTTTTTTGTATATAATATGCCCCCTTCCAGATCAAACAATGTTTCGTTAGAGAACATTTTTCTATCACCAAAAACGCGCGAGCTATTTAAGACGCAAGAGTTAGGTAGAACACCCTGTATAAAAGTAAGCGCATTTTTTTCTGCAAAAAACAACTTTTAACATTTGGTTATACGTCATTTTTCTAAATAGCGATATTTTCTCAAAAGCTGCGATTAAGTATTAGTTTTAACATTGCTTTAAAGAAATTGGTTGGAATTTTTAATTTTAGATGATCCAGTTTTGCGTAACATATGCAGTCCCAAACCGTCTTATACAGCCCATAGTATCGAATAAATGAGTTCACACAACCATTCGAGCGTGATTCAATATCAATGCGATTCTGTGACATTAAATTGTGACAGAAAAATACATTAACAAATTCACGCTACCCATCAGCACCAATCGACTCTACATTTGATCAACAACTGTCATTTCAACATCTTTTTTCACGGATACTACTTCTGGAGGTTAGTCGAACATGTGTATGTAATTGTTTTTATTAATTTTCAGTCAATATGTGTTAAAAAATGAGCTCACAGCGAAACCGATAGAATCGTTTATTTTGAAATGATTATTTTCGTTATTCATAATTAGACTGCGGATCTTTATGTATTTATAAGAAATTTGAATGTGCAAAAACCTACAAATGGAGTACAATATGGAAATACAATATGGAAGAATATAAAAAAGATTGAAAGAAAAGTTAATGTTATAATATTTGCAAAATAAAATAAATTCTTATTTAGGTTCAATTTTTGTAGGCAAGTTCGCGAAGATTTTATTTCGCATAAAGATCCGCAGTCTGATCATAATCCTTGCGTAAAAAGGAACGACTAAACGCGTATAATCAGTAATTAAAATAAATAGTTAAAATATCAGAGTTCGTAGTCGTCATTCCACGTCATGAATACCAAATTTCATGAAAATCCGAAAACTTTTTCTATTTCTGTCCAGGGTTTTGGCGATTTCAACCACACGCCGTCTCGTACGAAGTTTATCCCCGTCAATCAAGGATCCAGCTCAGCAACGTTGACGACCCCTACGGTACGCGGACGGCGTCTGACGTAGCCGACGGTTCGGACGGTAAATTGCACGTCGAGAGACGCAGGGGCCGTGTAATTGGATCCAACAGGAAAAATCAAGCGCAGGAGGAAACGTTCGGGTTTATCCGCTTAAATAGTCGCGGTCAGGCAGAGCGAAAGCAGCGTCGCGACGGCGAAATGTCGTTGCGTCGAGTGTTTGTCGAAGTTCGAGAAGTTAACGAGGAATTCTACGATTGGCGAGAACGACTAACTCGCGACGAGGGTGAGTTTCCAGTTTACAAATGGTTAGCGTTACGTAACGCGAGTACAGAAGGCCGTACTCTTAGGTTTCGTCTACAAAGAGAATTTCCTAGGCGAAATTTCGACTTTCTAACGAGCGTATGCATAATTATAGCGCTTGAAATCCCGAAGTCAATGATTATGGTTTTGAGATTATACAGTGAACGGTTTTCGAGATAACTTTGTAAGATGAAAACTTGGATGTGCGATTATCTTGCGAGCTACGACCTTAATTAAACAGCTGACGGTAAGGCGAATATCTTCTGGACTTTAGTATACAGGGTGGTCCACCCAACGTGTGCTCCTTTATAACTTCCAAAATATGCGTTGAACGGAAAAATGTTACATAGAAATGTTACATACAAAAGTTACATGGTTTAAAAGTGTACACTATGTAGTGCATTAATTTTGTTCACAGGTGGAGTAGTTTTTGAGATTTAAAGGACAACTTTGTTTCGTTAAATAGAATACTATATTTTTTATACAAAGACATGGTAAAGTGTCGAATTCTGAATAAAAAAGTATTGGTCATTTTTAGCCCTAA
This sequence comes from Hylaeus anthracinus, assembly GCF_026225885.1. Lineage (NCBI taxonomy): Eukaryota > Metazoa > Arthropoda > Insecta > Hymenoptera > Colletidae > Hylaeus > Hylaeus anthracinus. The sequence continues at coordinate 7,434,513 of NW_026534329.1, read as the reverse complement.
ACCTAATTCGTAACTAGTACTTTCACTTTATTACTTGAACATTTTCTTCGCGTAATATTACACGGTGGCCACTGGTTAGAGAAATCAGGAAAATCAGGAAAAAGTCAGGAAATTTTTTCATAAGTCAGGGGAACAATAGTGGAATACAAAAATGTACACAAAAAAGTGGGGATAGCAAGACGCTTATTTCGAGGCGAAAAACAATTGCTTATTTCGAGACAATACTGTACCTGTAAAAAACAATCTATTTCGCCGTAAAAACGCTCTCTAGTTGACGCACGAAAATTTTGGTTAAAAATTGATTTTGAAAAACATTATTCCTATTACCTAGCACTTCATCAAGAGCTCCATAGCTGCAAACATCGCTGTTCTGCGGAAATCTGTGATAAGGTTGAACCTCCAACTTGATATTACGTTAAGAAAATTTTCAAGTAATAAATTGAAATTACTCGTTAGCTATTAAGTTTAGGACTAATAAAGGTCACTACTTTTTTATTCAGAATTCGATACTCCATTATAGTTTTGTATAAAAGATATAGTATTCTATTTAAAAAACCAAGTTATCCTTCAAATCTCCGAAACGCCTGGACCTGTAAAAAATGAACCCACTGCATAGTGTACCCTTTTAAACCATGTAACTTTTGTATATAACATTTTTTTGTGCAACGCATACTTTGGAAGTTATAATGGTGCACACGTTGCGTGGACCACCATTCGTATTTTATTACTTAAAGTAAAATTATAAGATCGACTTCTAGTGATCTCTGGAACGCGAATGATCTGGGACGCGTATCCCTCTAAAAAACAGGTACTTAATATTAACGAATAATGAGGAATGTGATGCACTTACAAGGTAGCTCCATTTTTTTTATGGTTTTGAGGCTAGAACATAATCATGGATTTAAAACATTCCATTTTTTTGTGGTGCGATAAAGAGGAAAATTTGAAAAAAAATGGAGCTACCTCCACATCGCAGCACGCCCCTCAATTTCGAGAATCAGTTCAACTGTGCCAGTGGACAATTTCGACGAAATGGAAGAACAAAACGTCCGAACGGAGATCCTCCAGAGCTCAAGGGTCATGAAATCGTGAAATTCAGAGCGAGAACCCTGGCATCGCATCGCTATGGAAATTCGCGAATGCGAGGAGGACAAAAGAGGGCATTAATGGAAACACTTCGGAGTCATTCTGACCTACTCGCAAGAACAGAACGTAGTCCGTTTTGTTTTTTCGTTCTAGAGCCTCGTTCGAGTGGCAGAAGGTCTTTTCGTTTCCGTTTTCGCGCAGTTCGATGATATTCTGTTCGAGATAAAATCGCCGAGAATCGAGGGAAGCGAAGAATCGTGAACGAAATTAAACAGGGAATTTTTCGCCGTTCCCGAGGAAAGGAATCCGAATTAAACCAGCTGAAGGCAATACCGAGAGCTGCGAGAGCGACGTGTTCGGGAATGGATCGAGATCGAAGGGAAATAGAATCGAAAGGAAACTGGAATACAATTAGTAGCAGGCGGGTAATTCTCGAGTCGACATTATTTGCCTGGAGTTTCAGCTACCGGTACTTGTGGATCGGAATATATTTTTATTCTAATAAGCTTTTGTTCGAACGGGTTCCTGCGTTTCTATCAGCTAGATCGATTTTTCTCGTCGGTATATATAACGAGGTCAGGTTATGTTGCGTAACGGTATTCTTAATTGCATCTTACCTCGCAGTGCGAGGCTCGCACGTAAAAAGATGAGCAAAACTGAACACACTTTATAAATTTTTGTAAATATGTCAGTATATCTCGAAACTAAAACATTGTAAAACAAATGAATAATATGGGAAAGCGGTCAGCATGTAAAATTTGTTAAACCCGCTTAATGGTTTGGGTTTTTTTATTCATTACTTATTACCTCTGTTAATCGAATGCTTGACATTCTATACACATTTTCTTGCATATTCTCGTATATTTTTAAAGACGAACGAAAATATCACAGAGTAGCGATTCTAACGAGAATGATATAAAGAAGTGGATGGAAAATAATGGGACTAATTGTGTAAGGAGCGATATCGAAAAAGTTGTTAAAAGTTTCAAGAACAATGAAGGAGAAAATAATTTTAACAACGTTTTACGCGCTCTACCAAGCATTTACTGTGTCAGGAATAACTTCGTTGAAACAGCATCCGACCTGAGCAGAAAGTAATTTCACCGAAGCAATGACATTAAGAAGAATGTGTTGGTTGGTAGGTGAGATTGGAAAATGAGAACGGAGAGTAATGAAAATTGGTGCATTTAAAATTTCATTTGGAGTTTTCTATTTTGACAGTGGAATATTCTTTAATATATTATCTCTCTTTCTCATTGTCTATGAAAATTCGATAATTAAATTGTCAGGAAAAATTGCTTATCGGAATATTCTTAAATTAGTTCGGGTATTCAAGGTTCGGTGTAATCTTTCGTCAAGTGATCGTAAATTAAAAACAATAGAAGGTACTTTTCGGAGTTATGAAGAATGTCCCTGACAAACTTGAATTATGTTTACGATATGAGATAATAAAATGCACTCTTCGCTCATAAAATGCGTTTTCGTGACGGTAGTGCTATTAATCATTACTTTATGAGACACAAAATGTTGATTAATAGCGAACGAACCTTTTCCAAAAATACTGATCAATGAACTTGAATACCATTTAGAGGCAATCACTCCTGCTTTCAAATATAAATACAAAAATCCATCAATGATATAACTCGTACTGGTTATATCGATCAACTCTGGTCGAGTTGTTAGTACTCGTTAAAATTGATTTCGACTATATATTTGTATCTCAAAGGTAAACTGTTTTTAAACTACATTTAAAAAAATGTAACGAATTAGATAATAATGAGAAGTATAATAGGAGTTAAATATATATATAAAAGTGTAAGTTTCCTTTAACAAAACTATGCAGTACAAGTGTAAATAGTATATAAATATTATGCACTAAATGAATACTAACTCTACAGTGATGAATTACGTCGAAATTGCAATTTTATCTGACACAAAATCACGGAAAAAGAATATAAAAAATTCATCTCATTATTGTCATTATTGTTCTTTTGCTCCTTTTATCGTTAATTTTCAAATTTGATAGTATACAAATACACTCGAATACACCACTCGAATACACTCGAATACAGCATTAAAAAATATTGGAATGTGGTAGACACGCAACACGTTACAAGGCTTAATTTAATTTTAATTAAGGCTTAATTTACTTTTTTTTTTTCTATTATTAATTACAAACACTTGTTTACGTCGTCTAAAGGATTCGTTCGAAAGGTTTGCACGAAACGTACAGTTTGGGAAACGCTGCTCTAAAACACGATTTTATCGGGGACATAGGTCTCGATGATGCGTATTTTCCCGATCTATGATCCACAAAACCGCAGCAATAAATTGCGCTGATTTCGCACGATTCGAGGAAGGAGGGAGAGAGAGAGAGAGAGAGGGAGCGAAAGAAACAAAGAAGAAATCAAACCAGAGCATCGCAGGGTTACCAGAGATAACAACTTCCTCCACACAGTAATAGAGTAACGTGTACACTGTATACTATACAGTGATTGGCTGCTCAAGCATGAGTATTGGAAATTTCATGGAATAGAAGTGTTTATCGCTAAAATCAAAAAGTAAAAAAACTGTTACTACCACGTTAAAAGAACTTAAGAGATGATAAAAGGCTCGTATCGTTTCTTGCATATGCAAAAAATTCAAGACAAACATTAATTATTTCTAAGAAACGACAGCGATGGAACCGGTTTGCAATATAAGAATTGTCATACTTCTGTAATAGTAATTGACTTGATACTACATAATGATTATACGAGTTGAGACAATTCTTACTAATTTAGTACATGCAAAACTATTTTAATTCCATTAGATAGGAAAGTACGTGATATTTCCGATTTATTTGTGCCTACAAATTGACTTTATAACATATGAAATATAATTCAATTGAATTGTGGTGGAGACAAATTTACTTAAGCGATCGAGATACCTATATATCATATTTTATTAAATAAAAGAGGCGTATTTCTGAATAAATAATTTTTGACTGCCAATGTTTAGGCAAATTTATATTTTCACAAAAAACAGAAAAAGAATTGAAACTTAAAGGAAAGTATATATGTTGTATTTTCTAAACGGTATAAAATGTACATTTGGTCCCATAAATCCTTAACCCTCAGATGCCTGATTTTCCAAATTACATTTAAAAGAATATCAACGTATTTATCATTTCAACAATTTAAACAGCTGACGTTTAGTTTTTAAACTTTTGTTCAAAAGAACATTATTCAATGGTAACAAACATACAGCCAAATATTAAAGACAAACCAGTTGCAAGTGTACCATTCGATTTAAAAGTCCAAAAAGTTCGATTTCAAATTTGAAACTTAGGCCATTTAAGGGTCGATTGGAGTACAGAGTCACAAGTCTTCGTAAAAAATAGTATATTTCTCATTTTATTTAATTTGTTGTATCCGGATATCCGAATATTATTATGATGTCCAGATTTCTTATTCAGGTATCTGAATAGTACAGAAATTCGCATAAAACTCTGAGCCCTAATTTCGGCTGGTAACATTTGCGATCTAGTAATTGCTGTTTTAAGAATAGTACAGAATGGTATAGAAATGTTGGTCGATGTATGAGAATCGACAACTGTATACGTTACCCTACTCTTCTAGGTACTTTTTCTTTTTTCGCACGCAGACTTTTGAAACGAACGTTTCCGCGTTGGCGACCCGATAAAATCTCTTTCCAATTCTTGCCCACACGACCACAGCTCGCTTTTCCAACGTTCGTTTACGACGTCGTCTGCATATCCCCGGAGCCTCTTACGTCTCTGGAGCAGTCTTCTCAAAGCTTTCGGAACCTCTTTTCTTTCACGCCCTCGAACAACCACCCGGAAACCGGAGAACCATATCGTACATTACATCGTTAGTTCAGTAAATTCATCGGGTAGTGTACTGCGAATTAATTGGACATAATAAAATCAAGTACAGAATAAAATTTATTAGTTAACACCCTTAATTAAAATCTGTTTAAAACTATATTCTCTATCGAAATCCCTGTTTAAATAACAAGAAAAATATCCCGGTCTATTGAAAATTTCGTTTGATAACAGCCAAACAAAAATGTGACTACAATTTATTCATAATGAAGCTACGATATTCAATTCGGTTGTAGAACGCACCGAAGGCGGTAAAACGAGAATAAAAGCATAGCTGCGGAGGCAGCTAATGAAATTAAATGGAACTCATTACGCAAACAAGTTCGCAGAATGCGAATTCGACCGGAAAAGTCGCAACGCGTGGTCACTAAACAAGCACAGCAATGTCTCGAAATAATTTTTGTTTGAAGTCGCCCGTGGAGTGAGAGATCCGAAAAGAAGCGAGAGGTCCGTGAAAGCGAGAAGCCAAACAGATTAGCGGAAAGAGCACAGAAAATGTTTAATGTTTTCTCTTTCTCTGGCGTGTGTATTTTCCGAAACAATACCGTTAGTTTTATGTAGTTTGCCGTTACACGGAACCCCCTGCTTTTTAACCGACTTCGAAAAGGAGGAGGTAACTCAATTCGATACGTATTTTTTTTTTATATATGTTACTTCTACCCCTCGCTCGATAACACAATCAAACCAAATAATAGCATACCTCCCTCGAAATAAGCAGCTCTCCGGTCCCCACCGAGTTGCTTATTTCGAGACAATACTATACTTAACTCTTTGACCTACAAAGACGAGTGAGACTCGTGGTAAGAAATTTGGGTCATAAACAATAAATACGAGTTTCATTCATTATACTTCGTTCGGACTTCCTACCTGTTTACTGTGGCCCGTGCAATCGGGAGATAACCTGTAGGTCAAAGGGGTTGAAATCGACTCGAAATGCTTTTCTATTTACTAGAATCCAGTACGCGTGTATAACGCATACAAGCTTACCAAGTACTTTAATTCTTATACTTTCATCCCCGAAGTTTAACGTTTACGAAAACGAATGAGGTTAGGGGCTTACGAGAGTCTCTCAGGCGTTCAATCCACTCGCAAGGAAAATCCACTCCGCGACATTGAATTACATTTCCAAGAAGAATCATCCCGCGGTGGCATCGCAATTTTCGTCGCGCGTTCTGCGCGTAAACTAATAATAAACTAATCTTCGACGGCGCCAATTTATCAACATCCGTATTCCCCGTGAGTACCACTGCTCACCGAATGCGTCACATCTTTCAATCGCGAGCTTATCGGTAGCACGGTGGCACAGCTATATATAAGACCGCGCGGAGACGCGTCGACGAGTTCGAAATCGGCGTATTCGAGACGACAAAGTTTACTTTTTCGCGCGGTAGACATGCGTTTCAACGCGTTAATAATCGCTCTGTCCGTAGTTGCGGTGGCTTCGACAATATTAACCGAAGCACACCCAGTGGCGCAAGCGAACGATGATAACGTCGAAAGAGTCGAAAACGTTGAACAGGAGACCGCGCCGGAAGCAAAAGCAAAAGACGGTGTCGTTGTCGCTCAACCAGCCACCGACATCTCGAGCGAAGAATCTGCTAGTAGCGAGGAAAAAGCAAAAGGAAAAGCTAAAAGAGACGTTGACCGTGAGCTGAACCTCGAGAGGCTGGTCGAAGAAGAAGTTCTTCAGAGACAAGAACGATCCGCCAAGAAGAAGAAGGACGACGACAGTAGCAGCAGCAGCAGCAGCAGCAGCAGTAGCAGCAGTAGCAGTAGTTCTTCCAGTGAAGAGGACGACAATAATCGTAAAAGAAAGTCCAAGGGAAAGGACTGCAATAATAACGCCGATGATAGCGACGACGACGACGACGACGACGATGATGATGATGATAGTGACGACAAGAATAACAAAAAATGTAACGACAGCGACGATGATGACAAAAAGAAGAAAAAGAAGAAGGGAAAGTGCCAGAAAAATAGAGACGATAGCGACGACGATGACGACGACGACGACGACGATGGGAAAAAGTGCAATATAAAGAACAGGAGGGACGTAAAACGCGGGAAACGGGATGTCGACGGGGCTTCTGATGATTCGAAAAGCGATTCCTCGTCCGAAGAGAAGAATAAAGCTAAGCCGCGGCCGGCGCGGTTCGCCGATGGCGAGCAAGGCAAGGATCCGGACAGTAGTAGATCGTCCAGCGAGGAGAACAAGAAACCAATTATCGCGTCTAATTAAGAGTATGAGGTAAACGTAACGGTGGAAGAATTTAAACGGGAATGAGCGAATTATGTGGCAGCCAGGTTCGAATAAAAAAACTTTCGTCGCAGATTTGTAATACACATGACTACGTATGTACGTTGCGTTTAGTATGTGCTATCGCAAGGTAGCGTGCATTTCATCATGTTCGAGCCTTACGATTTTTCATACATGTTTATTTGACGCGTTGCGTTGCTTCTAAGCACGAAATCGTAGCTTATTCTGTGTTGAAAAATTAACGCAATAAAGTGAACGAACGCCGAATTCCTTTCTTCAACGGTTTTTTTATTTCTTATTCAAACCTTGTATCTCTTTCCCTCGTGGATAATAGAAACGTGCATAACAGGTAATATGGCCAGAGATAACCCTCCCTTTGGTTATTTCTTTGGTTATTTGTATGCGTACAGTGGCGATCAAAGTAATACATGTGAACCTTGTACATAATTGTAACAACCGAATTTTGTATCTTGACCCGTATTGCCAAAATTACGATTAATTAAATCCAGCAGTGCTATTCTAATAGTAAAAGCTTTCTCGTAATTTAAATTCACCTTTTTTGAATCCGCTCGAGTCCTAACCTTGACTTGAATCCTGACCTTGTTAATAGGCAAGTAAAATACAATATATAATATAATATTAAGCCATTGAATTGGTGATGTGAATCTGGTTGGAGATGTGAATATTGTCTAAGGATTTCTTACCTAACAATAAAAATAATAACAAGAGCTGTTAACCTAACAAAAATGCTACTAGCTTTGGACAAAATAATTGGTGTGTCGAGGAAACGATGAAAAAGTTTACACGATTTTCGTTTCGACGTAAACGTTTCTTATTGCATATGCAATAATAAACGATATTAAGATTCTGTGGAACGACCTTTATTTTTAAGTACAGCTTGGCATCATTCTAATATAGATGAAATTTTAGCAGCTTTCAACTGGTATGCTTTTACAAGCAGCAGCAACTGTTTTCCATAATTGAGTAGTTTTGAATGAGTTTGTTACTATATATCGTGAGCATTTTAATATTTCAGATATTGCGTTCTTCCTTATTTGCTTAGTTTTCAAATAAGATTTCTGACACTAAAAGTACAACATACAACACTCAATCTTGTCCAACATATGCGAGGTTAGATAATACTGGGTGAGGCACTTAAAACAGGCCACCTGAATAATTCGCTTATTTTAAACAATAGAAGGAAAAGTGTCGAACAAGAGTTGTTTGATTTCGAGGGGCACGTAACCTTGTGCTAATAACTTTCTTATCGGTGAAACCCCAGAGGAGATATGAGAATCGACTATGTTTTTTTAAATAAAATTATATAGTTATGATACATATCCTGATAGAACGTTTCAAGATGAATACAATGACCTAAATACTCATAAATTAATTAATGTTTTGACTGAAACTGCCATTTGCTATAGTTAAAGATCATTCAAGATAGTTAAAAATCATTTGAGCACACCAAAGGTCACCTAGGATGCAAAATAATTTATTTCCAGGAACCGTTCGAAAATTCTCATGACTTTCCTCTGGTTGTTGGTATGGGACTCTTACAATCGCTGTAACTATAGTAAACAAACATTCAATCGTGTTATTTACGTTTTATATTTATATTTATCATTACTCTGCCGCATGTTACCGACCAAAGAGCAGTTTGTAACATTCGGTCGTCCAAAATACTTACACGGAAACGGAAAAAGGCGATATGATATTTCTTGATGCAGAGTATCGTCAAATTATGAAGTAAACGTATGTTTAAATGTCGAAAGGTTTTAGATCGAGGCAGATTTGACGATGTAACCAACGCGAAACCTTCTCGAAACTAAGCAAGATTAATCAAATGTTTTCCTACTGCCAAAATTAGACAAGTCGTTCAGGCGATCATTTTTAAATACCTCACTTCGTATAAACAATGGCAGATATAGTAACTCTGATTTCAATTAATTTTCATACAAGTTTCGAAATAAGCGATTCTTATAACGAAAGTGCGACACACAATTTACGGTCATCCATATGTATTTGGAGTCATAAGTTGCTAATGTCATGCTGCTAACGTAACTAATTGGAAATGTTACTAATTACCATTCTCACGTGTTATATTTAGTTGTTTTCAATAAAAATAGTGCGACACGCAATTTTACGATCATCCATATGTATTTGTAGTCATAAGTTGCTAATATCATGTTACTAACGTTACTAATCGGAAATGTTACTAATTACCATTCTCACGTGTTATATTTAGTTGTTTTCAATAAAAGTATGTTTTCATCAAAATAATATTCATTTCACGAAGTGACTGTAAAATTGTGTGTCGGACTGTAGTGTTAATCCGTTAAGAAATGCCATAGGATGAGACAATAGATGTCTCCTCGCAAAATTGTGACGTACTTACGCGCTTGGTACTCGTGGGACGTTCTCCTTCCTCCTCGCGGTGAACGTCGCGATAGTGTTCTTCGCGTTGATATCGCTGTCGACGATCCAATCCGGATCGCTGGACGAGCCATCCAAGATTTTCACGCCAGACTTCACTCTGGCCCTGCAAATCACATACCAGGCAATTAATCATGTGGATTACATCGACTCGATCAAGGATATGTGGCCGCAGAATCAAGGTTGAAAGAAGTGAAACTTCACAATTTTAAAGTCAATCTTTCATCTTTAACTGATGCACGAGGTTCAATTTCTTAGAAACTGACGTTGACGGAAACAAATGTCAAATATGAACAAAGTTTAAATTTGACGATGACGTACATATTTGAATAAAAATACCAGTAAAGTTTTTGTTTTCATCGATATTGTACTTCCCTTTGATATAATTTATGTTTACTTGAAGTTGTAATATGTCAAATATGAACAAAGTTTAAATTTGACGATAACATACATATCTGAATAAAGATACCAGTAAATAATTAATGTTAATGTTGAAATAATTAATGTTTACTTAAAGTTGTAATATGCCTTGAAGAGATTCTAAATATCAAATCCTAGGAAGTATATTAATGGTTTGATTCATAAATAACTACCGTTTATTAACTTATAACTTATTTCCGAAGATGATATTACATAATAAATCTTAATTAATTATATAATTATCAGGCATTAAAAATTGCTACCTGGAGGAGTTTCCCTGAGAACATGATTATCTGTTACGGAAGTTATTTATGAATGAACCCAATACAGCAATCCTACCCTCTTTTTTCAATTTCATATTATTTTGTATTATTACTTCAAAACTAATTACAAATTCATATCAATCCTCATAAACGACTGTCTATACACCAGCGAGTGAAACGTTAAATAAAATGTCAATTAACTCAATACAATCGCTATTATGGTCAGATAAATTTACTTGTACCTCCATTTCCAACAATTCTGTCACTACGAATATTTGTCTATCCTATCCGCAATTTTGAGGTGTAACATTTTATCGGTGACATAAAAAAATACTCGGACTGCCAAAGGTTTAATCGTAATATTCACGTCAGGGAAAATCAATTGGTCGCAGAATAAATATTTCGTTCGACAACAAGCCGGACAGGTTTGTCGTGCGCCGTTAAATCCCACGCTCAAACGGTTCATAAATCGGGGACGTTACATTATTCAGAAACCGCGGGTGACGTCATGAAACGAGGGAATCCGATTAGTCCGCGGCACAATACGAACGCGAACACCGAATTTCGACGGGCAAACACGACCGACAACGAAAATACATAACATCGGGCGACGACGAAACGAATCGTCGCGCGTTTAACGGCGCTGTCAAAATCCTCGCGGAAAAAAAAAAGCTGTGTTGTTTAACTTTCCTGGTATTAATCTAGAAGCTGCTGAATTTTCTCCTTTTTTAATACAGTCGAAACTTTCAACCAAATATTCGTTTTTGGGTCGATTCCCAACATAAGGGAATTCTGCCTGTAAACGTAAACGTAATTTCATGTTTCAAAACAATATATAACGATGTCAATATCTCCTCACTTGGTCGGCAAATTGTTTTTATAATTGAATGGTAATTACTTTTGAGACTTAAATGAAGAGATCAACTTTGAAAGCTTAACAGAGAGGAGGTTAAAATTTTGGACGGAAAGACCACTTAACTTATGAATTCTAAATGGATTATAGTCTGATAATAAGACAAAACGGTTCATCAGTTTGCTATTTTTAAAGAGTGATTTAATTCACAATTTAAAATCACCAGAGATACATATTGTCTATGCGAAAGAAGAATGAATTTGGCGAGGCCTACAGGTTACAAAATGTTTCTAAAATTCGTTCAGAAGAGATTATAGAGGGTGTTTTTTAACATGTGAGCGCTTTCTGTAGGCTATCATCATCGCACCCTACTATTCGTGATAGTATTAAGACTCCTTGTGTTAGGTTGGGAGGCACGATACAGTAAAGTACTGGATAAGTGCAAGAAAATCGGGATCCAAACATTGCAGTTATCCAGTCGAGGTTTCTATTCTGTGTTTACATTTGGCTCGAGTCGAACGTCGAACATACAAAAGGACAGACAGTGAAAGAGAAGAGGTCCTAGGAAAAAAGCAGTCAGCAGAAGCGTAATCAATCGGTTAGGATCTACTTCACTATTTCACTTAAAAAATCGGAATAAAAATTATTTCTTTATTATTCAATATACAGAACGTCCCAAAATTAGTGTAAGAATCGGGAATATTACGCTACTCGCTCGAAAGGGTCAAGGGAGAACCTCCCCAGCGGTACTACATATAATCAGGTAAAAAGTGTTCTCCAGTTCGAGTTTGGGATATCTCAAAACAGCGACGGGTTAAAAAAACAAAATTTTGACAAATATAGACACTTCCTCTCTGTTATATTCAATGCCAGTCAGGAAGGTGAAAAGGGCGACAAGAATGTTATCGAGACGCGAAGCGGAAGGTACGAAACCGATAAAAACGAAAGGCGAGGGGCGAGAAATGTCCGTGAGAAGTTGGAGGGAGGGTAGCCGGTTGAGTTCAAGGGTGAGATAATTCCGCGGCGTTTACTTTTTCCAATAACTCGGCGCGAATTCGCGCCAGCCGGCAATTATCGGCTCGCAGCTGCCACCTGCATCGGCAATTAACCGTTTGCCGATTCTATCCAGAGCTGACGAAACGGAAAATCTGGATACTAGTTGCGTTATATTTCGTGGTTATCGTTGAAGCTTATCCAGGTAAAGTCTCACGAGAGTTTTATGGATCATGTAGGTACCACTTCCTGTGTGATAATTTGTACAGCTGTCGTCGATAACGTGAACCGCACAGTCGCGTCGAATGACGATAAAACGCTCCTATAAAATTGTAAGTGTTGTTGGTTATGAACGACAGTATTCGTGTCTTCGATATTGAATGGACGTAAATCAAATATTTATAGGCACGCTTGTGCGTATACATATCAAAGGATTGTAAAATTTTGTTTTCTTTCAGACAAACTATTTGTCTACGTAGTCACTTTTTGTATTAGGGTAATTTTGAGGATCTTCAAATGCTGCAATCGTAATTATTAAATTCATAACATAGTTTCAAATGTATATAGAGTGGTTTGTTTAAATCGAAATCGAATAGAAGTAAGAAGAGAAAGAAATGTTCTCAACTTCCGTTTGTACTTTCACAGTATATGTGCTATAGTATACTGTATTATACATATACATATACAGGGATTCGGAGGTTGATTTTTTTTTCTAATTACTTTGTTCAAGGTCACATCAACTACATGGTTATTAGTGACCACGTTAATATCTACAATTCAATTGCAATTTATTTATTATTTCATATTTCGTTAATATATCTACTAGTTTGAGAAATTCGTTTCTATTGTTGAGAGTCGTCTGCATATTATTTGAAAGTTTGAATTCTACTCGATCGTGCTGCATTCCCTGAAATTCTTCAATTAAATGTTTAACTGTGAGTGGTTCGTCACAAAAGGCGCATGATGGTGGCTAATTTCGTTATTTTGTAACAATGGGTTAGATTTTTCATTTTCGGATTAGACATTTTCTCTAAGGAAAAAGTTGTTTCGCCCATCGACCCGTCTCTACCAAAGACTTCCAACATTTTTGGGACACCCTGTATATTATGTAGAAAATGAAAATGCCTTGTTTTTTATCCCAGACCTAACCGTACCGCAAAAATCCCTTTATTATTCGATATACAGAGTGTCCCAGAATTAGTGTAAGAATCGGAAATGGAGGGTAGCTGAGACGATTCTAAACTACAATTTCTTTTGCAAAAATGTCGGATGGTGCTTCGTTTTTGAATTATTAACGAAAATCACTGACCAATTACAGCGATTGGTCGGTGAAATATCCGACATTTTTGCAAAGAAAATTGTGGTTCAGACTCGTCTCAGCTACCCCCCATTTCGAGTTCTTACACTAATTCTGTGACACCCTGCATGAATAATAAACCTCAGTATTCAGATCTTAAGTTAATTGTTTAACAAAAAAAATCGTTAAATATAGCTATGATATACACGCATCTAAAGTGGCTTCCCCCTGTATCCCCCCTTTCTAAAGACGTTCAGTAAATAGGTGCAAGTTGGACGTTTGACACTTTGACACGCGACGTTTCGGTTCCGCGAATAATGCGCATATTCAGCCACGGGTATTCCAATCCAACTGCCTCAATTATTTCAAGCTCTTCCCTAAAGGCTCAACTCCTTGGAACAATGCGACCGGTCGCACGCTCGTTAACTTTTCCAGCCCCACGGTTCTTTCAATTATCCCAGACCGGCTGCAAACGAAGCATTACCTTCGTACCAACGTATTGGATTTCCGTTCGATCGCGTCGCCGTGAGCAAGTATCCTCCAAAGTGACCAGACAGGGATAGGTAAAATTCTCATCTGGTGACAAAACGACGGATTACGAATGAACAACGTTTGAATCCATTGTTTGTTCGCTACAAGATTGCAATATGAATTTTGAAATCGTATTGTGTTATAAACATCCGCTTATCATTCATGTATTACAATTTTGAGACTAGATAAAATTGTGAATAATTCAATTTACGTGTTATATTTAGTATTTCGTGGTACAATACACGCAGGTACACTGAGAAGCATTCGTTCGTTTTCCACTTCGGAGGAAAGTTACAAAGTTCTCATCAATATGCAAATAGTCCACTTAACAGAGTCTGTAGAGTTAGAAAAAAAGTCAATATCATGAGCTTGTTTGCTGTGATACATGCTGACTGTAATAGAAAATAAATTGTTTCAAGGCAGTCTTTAAATATTTCATTAATTTTCTTATTTGCGTATTTACTGCTACAGCAAGTATTCAAAACGATGACCTTGAACTTGGACGCATTTTATAAAACGTGTTAATGTAGAAAACGCTGGGCGATGAACTTCATTTGGATTTAGCCTGTTTTAAGTGGCTCAGCTTGTATATTGATACTTAATTTGTAATGAAACGCTTTACTTACTTTTGGAATGTAACATTTTACCTGTGGATTGCTGTGTAATTATATATAATATATATATATAAAGTTGTGTAGGTGATATGTTCGATACAAGATTGCAATATGAATTTTAAAATCGTATTGTGTTATAAACATCCGCTTATCATTCATGTATTACAATTTTGAGACTACATAAAATTGTGAATAATTCAATTTACGTGTTATATTTAATATTTCGTGGTACAATACACGCAGGTACACTGAGAAGCATTCGTTCGTTTTCCACTTCGGAGGAAAGTTACAAAGTTCTCATCAATATGCAAATAGTCCACTTAACAGAGTCTGTAGAGTTAGAAAAAAAATCAACATCATGAGCTTGTTTGCTGTGATAAGTAGCTTGAGAAGGGGTCCATTGTCGTCGTAATTGGCCCTATGTGTACAGATAGAGAAAATAGAAGGCGAATGTCTCGTAGGGTACATTGAAGGGGATGCGATTTAATAAGAATAAACAATCAATTTTCGAGACTACGAATTTTAAAAGAAACGTAGTAGCATCCATGTGTTGCTTCTCCTGTTCAACGAATTTTAATGACATATCTTGAAACTTTACATTCAGCAATTATTAACCGACTACGCTTTCCTTTCATTCCTGTCATTAGTACTCGATAACCACTTTTTTCTAAGTGCTCTTTAACGTCATGATATCCTCGATCAATAACAAAGACGTAATTCACTATAAACACAGAAATACATCAATTTTTATATAAAAAAACTTTTTCATCAATTCAAGGATTCGAAAGGTTATTCTTGATCGAAAAAGTCATAGAAAAAAAAATAGTTTCAAAATTGGTCTAGAACGTTATCATAAAGCCATAAAGTAACTTTGGGAAAAATCGCCTGTTTCTAATGATTATTATGAAAATTCTGAGCTGTTATTTTTTCCGAGTATAGCCGTTATATACCTCTACAATGTATCCAAATTTTATTCAAATCGGTTAGGCCTTTTTTGAGAAAAACATTATTTTACGATTTTTCGTCTTTTTTATTTATTCAAAAACAAAAATAGATGGAGGTCTGACATTCTCTTATAAAATGCTACAGATATTTCTCTAGGACTTTCACTTTGCTTGTCGTCCTATTGCCTTTGTTTCGAATTCTTCCCAATTGACTCTGATGTTTAATACTCTTGCGATATTATACTGTCGAAGGGTATTCGATACGAAAAAACATTACGGAATTCTACGTAAGCTTCTAGTAAAGACTATAGCATCACGCATTAAAAATTCTAGAGATTTTATGGACGATTATATTGGAGAATTTATTGACGTGCACTCCGATCGCGAGAATGATGTATTTCATCAAAATTCAACGTGCTTCTTGAAAACTTACACAGATATCCGCAATATTCGATTGCGAACGCAATACGGAGCGATGAAGAATAACCTCCAATCGACATGCTGTCAAACAAGATGGATGGAAAAGTAAGGGAGGGGCGGATGTGACGTTTTCATTGTAAGTGAAAATTAAAAACAAAAATCTAGGAAAAGAAGAGGAAGCTAACAAAAATGTCCCATGCTCTGGAGTGGACTCTTTGGTATGACTTTTAGTGGTAGCAGTGAAAGTGTAAGGTATGAGCTGTTAAATTTGAAAATGGCGTAAGTCCACTTAAAAAAAAAAAAAACGAGTTAACGGTAATTTTAGTAAGATATAGATACCTTCTCTTTATATTTATAATCATGCATAATCATATATTCAATTTGGTTATGAAATGTTATCGCAAAAATATTTTTTTTAAGCGGAATAAGTCCATTCCTAATAATTAAAATTAAAACAACTTTCTTATTGCAATTATTATTGATTAGTACGAGTCCAGTGTACATTGGTCCACGTTAGCAAATACCACTTAGCTAGTGCTAGTGCCTGAAAAATAACATCATTAAAAAGATAACGATATAATTTACATCACCTTTTTAATACAAGTAAAATTAATTCAAATGCAAACCTTTAAATATCTAGATGAAAAAATGGACTTATCCCATTCTCAAATATAACAGCTCATACATTCAAATATACTCGAAAGATACTTCAAATATATTCAAAGATATTTCTTGACTTAAATTGCGATACAAATTTAGTATCGATTGAAAAGTGAACAAGGTAAACAATATTTTGCTTTTAAAAATCAACAAAAAAAAAAAAAAAAAAAAAAAAACCATTACACGATTATCATTTTAATGGAAAGGGAGAACGAATATGAAAAGCTTTACGTATTTATATATTCGATCGTATGAATGTTACGGATGAATTGCTATACGTCGATTTCTCCGGTTATTTATTATTCGAATAAAACTGTGACCATCTCCGATTGTATAATCGCATCGCCTCATCCTATCCCTCTATGCATCGGTGGCCGCGATATTCTACGTGAGAGCAGCTCTCGTGCACGGATGCTGGATGGCTTCAGAAATCGTTTATTCCAGCGCGCTAGCGCGCCTTATCCCCTCGATTACAAAGTGCCGGATTGGAAATTGAATTTCCACGAGCACGGTGAAATATGAGCTCCGAGGGTGGCCGTTCTCGAGCCTCGGTTACGCTTCAGACAAATAGCCGCTACCAACGGAAGCTCGCACCACTCTTTTCAACCCTTTGCGTCGTGAAAAACCGTTTTTTTTTCGCGTCGACGTCGACGGTCCACTCGACGCGAGCCCTCGTCGTTACACCTGCCGGAATATTTCCGCACGTTCGTGTTTACACTCTAAACATATATGTATGTACCGATTTACCGAATACTCGTTCGGAACGAATGCGATGGTTTCACGAGTTTTTGGTAACGGAAGTTTATTGCCAAAAAACTTCGCTGCTCGATGGTGGAATGAATTGCAGCTGAAAAATATTGATATTAATTTTACCGTAATAAAGAATCGAGATTGTTTTCGTGAAGCTTTTCGGATCCGATGGTCACTGTAGCGTTTACCTAAACGATACAATGGAATCCATTGTTACATGACTGTGTAACATGTGTCCCAATGTTATATAGAAATGTATAGTTTTAGAATTGGTTTTAGTTGAAATGTTAATACCTTTTTAAATTCTTTTGTACGATGTAAACAAATTATTAAATAAATAGCGAAAAATATTGAAGTTATAGCCATGGGGGTCGAGAAGGGGTGGTGTTTGTTGTTGGTAACAATTGTTGGTAACAATTGAAACGAAACATACTGAAACCAGAAATTCAATAAATTTCGCGTCGATAGAAAAATTGATTTTTTCAACATGAAAATAATAAAAATATTTTTGTTTTGAAAATCTGATCTCCAAAGGCGATGCAAAGGGTTGCAAACTAAAAACTAACTTCAACCGTTATGAGAAATATAAACAAAAATAAAGTATTAACAATAGGTTAAATTATATTTTGTATGGGCGTATGGATTCAGAATCGTGCATATACCGCTCTCGTCTATTTAGTATTTTAGAGGAGCAATGGTAAATTTATTTCCCCTTGAAAGCTGACATGTTTCTGTTTATATCTTTTTAACGAGTCGTTGAAAGTACCTAGCAATAAGTAAAAAATCGTGTCGATCGTTACGACGAATATTCTCAGCACGACTCAGTTATTCGATTCGATTATGAAACGAGGACCATTATTTGCAGGAAGCCGTGAATACGATATGCAAACAATGGTATATTTAATGCGGTAGCCGATATCGAACGTAAAGAAAGCAGTAAAAAGCAGAAAGGATATGAGCGTTCGGGCCATTGATTGCTCTGTAAAAGAGAACTGCATATTGAATCTCTCGAGCGAGTACCAGGAATACCATCATGCTCTATATTTTAATTCTGTATCAACTTGTTCTCACAACCCATTACGAACCTTACGGATTTCGGAAATTTCTTCCATCCGAAACCAATATCACGCATCGATATCCGGTCGGTACATGACTGGAAATCGAATTAGTTTAAATCTGTACGGAAAGAATTAAAACTTCAGAGATTTTCGATTCAACTCGCGTTGAAACTCATTCATTCGATTAATTCTATTCTAAATGGGACACAGTATATTTCAGCGATCTAGCGGGGCAAAACTTGTGTAGTACATTATCTCGGAAACTATTAGGCTGTCCGTACACGAAGCTACCCAATATGTAGTAACAGAAGTTGATTCAGTTTTTTAGAATATTATTCGAGGGCTGGCAGTCCTCTGAAGAAGTTTCTCTTTTTTTCTAAAAAATAAAGAAATTGTATACAAGACGAATTGAAATATTTTGATTTGTATTTTTTTTCGTAAAGTTCATTAAAAAACGTACATTTTAAAAAAAAACCGTCTAATTTGGTTAATTTTAGCAGAGCCATAGTTACTTGAAAAAACGACGTAATTTTTTGAAGAATTCCTAACTTATTTTTGGTTTGGTACAAGAACCTACAAAAATTCACGAAAAGGTAGGGAACTATTATAATATACAAAAATTTACAGATTTCACGCTCGTCGTAACAATCTAGGAATTGAAATCAGTCCCTGTCTCTGTCCATGCTTCATTGTATTCTCCTTATTTAAGAAATAAAACGATTTTCAATCATAAAATTTCAGCCAAATGAAAAATATAATCGGGATCCAAAGGTGGTCGTCATGATTTGGAATTTGTAATGCCCCATATATCCATGAATATTCCACTTTTTTAACAACTTCTTTGACGTACACTGTTATTACACTGTTTACCTAAAATTTTCATTATCCGATCGCGCGTATTTAAAGAAACGAAAAGTACCGTTCCATCTTTCTTCCTGCACTCTTAAGGAAAAACGTGATTTATTACAGAAGCGAACATTCGTCATCGATCATGTTACACCGTTGACATTGCGAGTTACGGTAGACGGGAAATCGATCCTAAAGTGCCCGAAACGACGTGTTTCCCGCATTATATAAGTCGCTGGCAAAATAACGTCGTTTTCGTCGCTGCAATATTACACACGGAGATACTCTCTTGTACACTATGTGACGCAGAAATGTGGTAATCGTTCATCCAGCACTAGTCGCGTCGCGGTTTGCTGCGCAAGATTGCAATTTAAGCGATCGGCTTCGAGGCACGCTGGAGAAGCATTTGGCGTCTCGCAATATCGAGACGTTAATAATGACGAATCTGCAGCAGTACATCGGTGCCGACTGCGTAATTAAAACGCTCCGAAAACGCGGATTAACGCGAATGCGCCAGCCATGCGGGCCAACCGCCATTAATGCGTTTTAATTAGAGGAGTGAATCGCATGCGCGTAGTCCTCGTGTCCGACAAAAAAAAAGACATTAACCCTTCCCTCCTACAAATTAATTATAGCATACACGTACGTCAAAGGATGTATGTTTCCGCGATAAGAGGGATTTCTCTGTCGTATTAGCGTACTATCCTATATGCGGAAGACGTCTATAATGTGAATATAAAATAATGTGTAATACGAATAATAACGTCTATGATACATGTTAGATTTTAGGGAGAAATGTTATCGTACAAGTGTTTAGGTAAAAATAGCATGCAAACATAGCATAAGCATCGTCAGACATACGTATTAATTAAGATATTATATTAAGACCTATTACGCCTATGACAGCCAATATTATTTTAATATTTGGCATCTGATAACATCGTTTCAATAATTGACGCACAAGCAGCACGAATTCTGATTTTCATATCGTTCGATTTAGGAGTAGTGGCCATTACTTGAGTCTTCGCGCATCCTCATAAAAAACGATGACTAATTTATAAATGACCGATTTTAATGTATTTGAAGTTCGCATTGCAGTTTTTTCAACAAACGATATCTTTTGTCATATTTCGTAAATTTTGTGCAATATGAAAGAATTGCTCAACTAAATACAATTTGTTGTTGAAAAGTAATATACAAAATAATAAAAATTTATGTGGCATTTCATTTAAAAATACGGGTCGTATGCCCATGAATTACATGAAAGCACCTATCGTACTATATGAGTTGTTATATTTGAAAATGGAATAAATCCATTTTTTATGTATTGAGATATTTAAGGGTTTGCATTGAAATTAATTTAAAATTATTGGCAAATGCTAATCAATTCGAGTGATATTTTTATCACTATACACCTTTTAAATTTTATTATAAAATAGTAATTATTAAAATTATTTAAAAAATACACGATTTTTTTACCTACAAATGAACTTATACCATGTTCAAAAATAACATATTGTAAAAAAGAAAAACAAGAGGAAATCCAAGTCCATATTTTTATAGACATTAGCTTCACTGAAATTGATTTTTTAATGTTAAAAATAATAATTAAAATGAAGTCATGTAAATACACGAATAACCACGTTTATTAAGAATTAATTTTACCTATATTAAAAAAAATGATATAAGTAAACAAGTGAAAAATGTAAATTACTTCGTTAGGATAACTAAAAATACAAAAAAAATTAAATGTTAAACTTATTTCCCCTTTACAGTAATAATAATTGCAATAAGAAAGTTGTTTTAATAACAATTATTAGGAATGGACTTATTCCACTTAGAAAAAATATTTGTGTGATACCATTTTATAGCCAAAATTCTCCTGTTTACATTACGAAAAAATGGTATTTCTCAGGATACGCAATTAAATATAAATCGGCTGAGAAACCTCTAAGCTACATTGCACGGCACGCGAAATTTTGTGTTTTGAGAAAAATGCGTTTAAAGTTTCCGGATGTAAAAATAGTCCTTCGTGTAGCGTTCGCTATGAAACTTGGCACGAAATATTCCTTAAATTATTCTCCTTTGCATTAAATATATGATTATAAATACGAAGAGACGGTATCTACATACATCTTACTAAAGTTACCGTTGACTCATTTTTGTTTTTTCAAATGGACTTACTCCATTTTCAAATATAACAGCTTACGTAATACCAAAAAATGAAAATTTGGCCTATCCTTGGTAGATGACGAACAACGGGCGAAACGTAAGCGAGAGAAACCCGAAGTTTCGCTACGCGACGCGTTCCGAATTCGCGTCCCTAAGATCGAAAAGAAGTTTACAGGGACTTGAAAATGCGAGTCGAGTAAGAGGAATACCGATCGGCAGAGCCTCCACCAGTCGCGAAACAAAAAAAGCCCGCTGTTCGGCTACACTCAAAAGGACATTTCCTCGGCGTCGCGGCGCCTGCCGGCCCGCCTACGCTCTCTCGAAGTCTTTGCTCTCGAGAATTCATGCTCCAATTACGTGACCGGGTCACGGGGTCGGCGTCACGGAGAGGTTACGGCGCTCGAGAAACGCCAGTCGTCTACCAGTCGCCGACGGCGCCGGATAGACGTGTGTCTATCCTTCAGATTCCTTTCACTGTTATGAATTAATGATACATGTCGCTATCAACAATTTACAAACAAACAGGATACGCAACTGATCAAATATACAAAAAGGTCACATCGAACGCTTCGGAACGTCGCAGTTTCCATATCCTTGTACTACACTGTGGTGCATTAGTATTGCTTTTTAAATGTTTTGGACGTTCGAGTTGGTATGAAATAAAATTAATGGAATGTGGGATGTATATTGGGCCGTCTGGAAAGTCCATGCAGATTTTTAGTAGGCGATTCAGGTCTGAATATATCGGAATATCTGAAAACAAATAAAATGTGTACATTCCTTAAGGGAGGAGGGTCAAGTAAAATTCAAAATTTTGACCTGTTTTTTGTTTTGTTTAGAAAATTAGTTTACCATCTGGAGAATGTGCTCCGACCATTTCAGCTAAAACTTCGAAGTCTAAGTGTACCTACAAGGTCATTAAAGTGATGCGCTCCGAACGCTACACGAAGGACTATTTTTACATCCGGAAACTTTAAACGCATTTTTCTCAAAACACAAAATGTCGCGTGCCGTGCAATGTAGCTTAGAGGTTTCTCAGCCGATTGCTATGAAACTTGGCACAAAATATTCCTTAAACTATTCTCCTTTGCATCAGCCTAAAGGTTTTTATAAAAATTGAAATAAACAATGTTTTTAATCATTTTTTTTATAACAAGATTTTTTAACGTGGCGTGAAATTTTAAATT
Source organism: Hylaeus anthracinus (assembly GCF_026225885.1). NCBI lineage: Eukaryota > Metazoa > Arthropoda > Insecta > Hymenoptera > Colletidae > Hylaeus > Hylaeus anthracinus. The sequence continues at coordinate 7,411,840 of NW_026534329.1, read as the reverse complement.
AAAACTTTTTCTCTTTTAATCTAGGTTGATGCAAAGCGGATTACTATATTTTAACGAAAAATTGATGGATTTTTGATTTTAAATAATTAGAATGATCTGTGCGTTGCACGGCGCATTTTCGAAAAGCCAACTTCAAACAGCTGCTGTTCATTCATTTATGAATATTTTTACATTAAAAAAAATTATATAGATTATCTAGATGCTACAAAATATCAAGTAATTAGTTGTAAATAAATGTATATTACGCACTCTTCAAAAATAATTCGAGAAAAGGGGGTTGTTTACTTGATCCTCCCCCCTTAAGAGGTGGAATGGTTGTGGAACAAAATGGTACATATACAATTCAATAAATATACATCAAAATTCAAATATACCTTTGAATATTTCTTAAAAATAGGCATGAACTTTCCGGACAACCCAATATAAACATTCAATCGATACTTTTAATCTTCATTTGATTTATTTATGAAAGCTTGGAGGAACGATCTTTATTTAATTATAAACGAAGAAATATAAATAAGAAAATACTAGTGAAAATTAACAAGATGAAAATAAAAGAAACGAGCCTATGATACGTTTATTATGAAAGTTATACACAGATCCGAATATAGTTAAAGACTTATGTTTAATATACAGTGTAATATATTTTTCCATTAAGTAAATAATATTATTCCAACAAAAATTAATTGTATGAAATGAAAAGGTTTGCATTCGGGAGGTGACTCTCGGTCACCACTAGGTTTCACGCAGTAAATCGGTTAACAACGATACTTGTTTAGATTTAATTTCTTTGAAACTCAAAGTGTCGATAAAATGGTTGTCGAGAAAGTAAAGGTGACCGGATTAAGCTTAGCATTCGTGGCAAGAGAATACTAAAAAAGCATCTCGAGTTGTTGGTAGATACCAGAAAAAAAGGCCTCGAGTGCAAAGGGTTAAAACATCGCAGGCGTCATATAAGACGATGATAAGAAGAATGGAAATAAGTTAGCAATAAGTAAGCAGTAGTGCAATAACTTTGTATAATAAGTTACGCACTTTAAATAAACGAACGAATATATGTCGCGACATCTTGCGACACCTTTTTGTCAATTGTCGATCGGTCGGTAATCACGCATATTATCGATCATCTATCACTACTCAAAAGTCTGAGACATTAAAAAATATGGGTGGTGTTAAATTATGCTCGACAGTGTAGTTCAAAGTAATGTATATCCTGAAGGAACAGCGTCTATAAAACGTTGATTTTTAGATCTCCCTTTCCTTCCTTCTACTCCTGCAAAATCATATGCCTTTGCTACTTTCCATTCACTTTTCGAACGAGTGCTGCACGTTTCACTATCGGACAGAGGGCTTTTCTATGCGGAAGACGAGACCTCGTTGACATGCGCCACGGAAAATTCATCGCTCGTTCCGTCCTCCGGTTCTCCTATCGAATTCCATTTCTTAGCCAACAGTGGACGCGCTTGGGTGCCGCGAAAAGGGATTCGCGAAGGACCTATTCAAAGTCGCATAGTAGGGAGGACGAGAATTACGCGAATTCGGCGACGCGTCTTGGAATTTCACGCGGTTGGATTTTCTTGGATTGCGGTGGAATTCACGAACTGAAGACTCTATTTACCCTACAGCGAATACATAGAGTTATTCTTCGCTTCGAAGTCAAATCTGTACTAGCAGCTCCATCGCGGGCCGAATTGTTTTACTATTTCTCTTTTAATTGAAAAGGAAAAAAAAATTATTCTCTGCGACTTGCGTCATAAAATGGGGAAAAAAAGAAAGAAATTAAAAGTCTCGAAATTTGAAAACTTTAAGTTTTGTCCGAAAAATAAGAAAACTTCGTCACATGACGAATTCAATAATTTTGTTTTGTATTTTTTTTTTTTTCGTAAAGTTCATTCAAAAACGCACATTTTCTAAAGAAAACGTCTAATTTGGTCAATTTTTCGCAAAGCTGTAGCTATTTGAAAGGAAACGACATTTTTTTTTAGAATTCATAATTTTTTTTTTTGGTTCGGTACAAGAATCTGGAAAAATTCACAAGAAGGTATTTAATAGGATACTATAATTTGAAAAAATTTCAGTCAAGTCAAAAATGGACGGGTCCAAAAGTGATCAAAATGGCTTTGGATGTCCCATATACAGTCAGTGTAAGAAGTATTCGTACAGCAACCAATTTAAAATAAATGCTTCCTGTACGAATACTTATTACACTGACTGTACATTATACCGTTTAGAAGATGAAACATACTTTCGAATAAGTTTCGATTATTTCTCCATATGCATGAAAATAATAAATTAATATAAACATCCGCAGTCTAATCATTACAATACAATAAGCATATTGAACTACAAGCTTCATATGCCTTTCCTAAAAAAAAAAAAAAATACGCAGAAATACTGTTATTTTATTCATCCCGCCAGTGAAAACGGACGCGCACCGCTGCTTTACATCTTCATCGCAATTCTTCTTCGCCATTCTATTACCTCCTGATGGTCTCAACGCCGTGGCCCGACGTATGTACACTTCATTGTACCTCTACATCCATTACGTGACCCACATCGTCCATCTTCCTCCTCTTCGCTCGATATTTGTTCCGTTCCTCCGCGTACCTGCATTTCGCTACCAGTTTTCGTCTAGCATCCGTTCTCCGGTCTCGCTAAAGATCCTCTTTTTCCACTTTTATAACGCATTCGTATTGCCAAGCGAAAAGGGGACAAAGAGTACGGGCATCCTAGGACGAAATCGATATCCGCAGCCGGCGCAGGATAGGGAAAATCGGTCGCATGAATTATCAAGAGACGGTCTCCCCGATGCAAATAGAATCCACCCTCCCCACCAACACCCTCGCTGTTAGGGGAGAGGGCAAAGCGGTTGGTTAATTCGATCGACGATGCAAAACAAGCGGTAGATTCGATTTGCGGGCCTACCGACCGAGTAAGTCTTCAGCGTCGGCCTCGTTTTCGCGATCGACAGCTAGCGATGGGACTAATAACGTATCGGTGATAGCGACATCAGATGACGAGGTAACATTAATAAAATACCATTTCAACGGTCAATTTTCAACGCGTTGTCGGTTTCCATTATGTAGAATTTTGATCATATTAGGTGAACCGGACAATAATGTCGTTTTTGCAATTTTAAATACCTGTTTATCATTCATCAGCTTATGGATTTTTATCGACCTGGCATTGACAATTTGTACACTAAATTGCAAGAGGCTATTGATAACGGGAGCGATTATGTAATTAATGATTAAAAATAGAAATTTATAAAAAATTTGTTTGAATTTAATGTAAAAGAAACGACATTACATTTCCAGTCCACCTAATATATATTAAGTGTATGCATAGATTTTGTAGCTTTTTGTGCTGAATTACTTTATTAACGAAATGAAATCTGTACAGGGTGTCACAAAATTATATGTCACGGTCACCACAGCGTGATTGTACACCAACGAGATAGTGGATATTGACATAAAAAATTCCCAGCAAAATTGACCTCGAACTTAAAAATCAAGATCAAGAAAACAAATTTTTTGTTGTTTAATCGTGTTTTACTGGTCATAACGATCAACTTTGTGAAAGAAACCATGGGTCCAATCTCAACCGTTCTCTTAAAAAGTGATGTTGAATTTCTTATTATTTTTGCAGCTTCTTTATTTGTAAATAAGATAAGCCAGCAATAAGAGCCGCGTAACCACTTGGATAAAGTGCTTGCACAAGGCGAAGCATTTAGTTATATTTCCTAAATTAACGCATAACTCCCCGCTGCTTTGTCAATATATTACAATATATTACTATAGTATGCTATTTACATACATATTGGCGTTGAATGTAAAAATTTACAAACGAAGAAGCTGCAAAAATTATAAGAAATGCAACATCATTTTTTAAGAGAACGGTTGAGATGTGACCCATGGTTTCTTTCACAAAGTTGATCGTTATGATCAGTAAGACACGATTAAACAACAAAAAATTTGTTTTCTCGATCTTGATTTTCAAGTTCAAGGTCAATTTTGCTGGGAATTTTTTATGTAAATTTCCATCAAATCGTAGGTGTAGGATGACGCTATGGTGGCCGTGACATATAATTTTGTGACACCCTGTACATTACATTTGTCTAGAAAATAAAAAGATTGCCGATAAAATATATGTAGAGGAATTCGTTTTTTTTTTGAAAGAATATATGTATTTCTCAAATATTACGCCGCAATTTAAGAAATCACATGAGATACACGAGTTTGAAGGAAGCTACCTTGAATATCCGTACAGTTTACAAATTGGTAACAAAAAAGGTCCATAAAAAATAAGCAAATAGGATATTTTGAAGGTAGAAAAACTTATTAGTCAATAATACTAATTTTATCCAATAAATCCAATAAAAATACTTATCGTTTGTCCAGAAATGCCAATATATCGTTTTTTTAGCACCATCGTGACAAACTTAATCTACAAAACTTGTGCATATGCCTAATAATTTTAGTAGGTGCATTAAATTAATAAACCGAAGATTATCGGTCGATGAAGTAAAATATGATTGGTCGAAAACACGCGTTTATCCTATTACTAATTTTATCGTCAACGTATAAAATCGCGTTACGACCTTTAAGAAACTTTTTCAATACACATTAATTCATCTATATTGCTCAGTGAAAAGTATTTCTCTCCTTTTTTCGTAACATTCCCAATGGAATCAGCGACAAAGAACCCTCGATGCGCGTGGCACGTTGTTCCAATGCAGGGGGTTAGGAGGATTGACTGTACTTCGGTATCGATTCGCTCGAACATTATCCATATGAATCGTATTGTTCCCATTACTACGGACAGGTTCACGCAGCTCCGGAAGCGCGCGGAGTGATCGATAAGCGGCGCGATCAACGGGAACACGTACGGGGAATCTCGCGCGCGCTTATCTTTTTCTAAATCGAATTACACCTGACCGGGGGCCGAGTATCCGAAGCAAACGAACCCCCGTTCCGCTGGATAATTAAGTTAAACCCTGGTTAGAGGCAAATTAGGGTTACGGAAGGTTGCAGGGAGTCCGGCGTTAACCACGATACTCACTATAGCGAGCGAAAAGACCAGTCGCGCAGGGAAAGAACGAAAGGGAGCCTCGACAGGGGAGCAGAGACAAGAATTGGCCGGCTTTTGAAAAGAACCACCGACACAAAAGAGGGCTGTCCCGTCCTCTTTTGCGGTCGCGCGGGACTGGGGACGATCGAAATTACGGTTGTCGACCTGTAACCGAAATAAAATTTCACTCGCTGATGGCTTCCTCGGAGTGCTACGATTAGAATTCCGGTGGTACGGTTAGAATTACGGCGGATGCTCTTATAACGCAATTTTTATATTACGCGGTGGGTTTGTAATTTTTATTTCTTCGTGCAAGGTGAGCCGCCTAAGTCTTATCTTTAATATATCTCTATTGCTTTTAATGGTACGAAGATATATTACGAGAGAAAAATGTTTGATGGGTGGTGGGGGGGGGGGGGGGTATACTACCTTTATAACGCGATTTTTATATTATGCGATGGGTTGGTAATTTTTATTTCTTCATGCAGGTTGCTGCTATTGCTTTTAATAATAAGAAGATATATTACAGGAGAAAAATGTTTGTTGAAGGTTGGAGGGGGATGCTACTCTTATAACGCGATTTTTATATTACGCGGTAGATTTCTAATTTTTATTTCTTCATGCAGGGTGACTCACCTGTCTTATTTTTAATATATCTCTATTGCGTTTAATGGGATGAAGATATGTTACAAGAGAAAAATGTTTGGTGGGGGTGGAAGGGCATACTACTCTTATAACGCGATTTTTATATTATGCGATGGATTGGTAATCTTTATTTTTTCATGCAGGGTAAGTCACCTAAGTTTTATCTTTAATATATCTCTATTGCTTTTAATGGTACGAAGATATGTTACAAGAGAAAAATGTTTGTTGAAGGGTGGAGTACATTATGATAGATAAAAATGTTATCTCAAGGTTATATTTTCCCGGATACATATCAAAGTCATTGGTGTTTTTTTTTCTTTTTAATAAGATAAGACATTTTTGTTATTGCAATCGTGTATATGTTGACTTTGTACGTTAGAGTATGATTTAATATAAACTCCTCACAAATTCATATAAAGATCAATATATTAAATATATTGTATAGAATATAGAATATCCCGATAGAATTTGCCTTGTTATCACTTTTGACAGCTACTTGAAATCTCGGAAAATATAACTTTGAGATAATTAAAAACAACAGACAAGAAAACTTTGAAGTAATTCTTTGTCTACGTCTCAATTATCGATCAGAAAGAGATATTAATTTTTTGCGATCTTAGGGATATATTATAATTTTTCTATGAAAATTCTTGGCACATTTTTTGAGAAAGTGTAGCAACAACGTATTAAGCTAGTTCGCAGTAATTTTAATACTGTAATAATTAAGAATACACGTTATTGCATTAAACAATGTTTGCTAGCTTTGAAGAGTGTAACAATTGCTGCATAGTATGCAGTATGGAGTGTATACATTTCATAATTTTCTGTGAGCTACTTGTTGCAATCTCACAATTAGCATAGAATAATTAGCATATCTATATGCACAAATATGTACATGACAAATAACCAGCTTGGTGCACAAGCTAGATGCGCTTCCGACATTATGTAAAATTTTATACAAGAAATTAAATAATTCTTATTCAAATATTCTTCAATTAAATAAATCAGACTTTCTAAAATTCTCTATGATACCTAGGGCTTCAAATATAGCTTTCCAAAATTGGACTGAGAAATAAAATCAAAATCAAATAACAATATCATATTTTTATATGTTGCGTTGTCAAACTTTTCACGCCTCGGATCGTGAAAATTCATAGGAGATTCGTTAAACTACGATATATATATATATATATCACAAAAAATGAGACTTCGGGGAACTCTGTACGATCAATAGGACCAGAGATATGAAGTCCGTGGCGTGGAAAGTTTGACGAGGTAACATACAATAACGAGACGTTTCTATGTATTTTTTCTACTTTTCTAGTTAAATTTCGGAACGATATATCTCCGTTTCCATTTATCGTCGAGAGTTCTGCAGTGCCCCATATATTTCGTTGAAAGTTATTTAATTTCAGAGAAATTTTGTAAATAGACCCATAGATATAATGAATGTTTTAATTTTAATTATTGTATCTTTGAGTCGATTCAATCGATCAATTTTAAATTTTGTCAAGAATTTCGATCAAACTGAAATAATATGATTTAGTGTATGTAAAAATAATTCTAACCATAATGACTTTTCGAAAAAACGAGTTCAGTATCGCTGTTCTTTCGACTCGCTTTATATACCGCAAAAAAGAGATATACAGGGTGTCCCAAAAATGTTGGAGGTCCTTGAAAAGGGTGGTTCAGGGGATGGTTTGAAACAACTTTTTCCTTAGCGAAATTGTTGTCCGAGGCTTCGTTGAGGAGATATTAATGGAAAACACTGACCAATCAGAGCGCGCGTAGACCGTTGGAGCGGCCGCGATAGCGATGGCTACGCGCTAGGTAGCCGCTCTTGTACGCGAACAAATGACTCGACGTGCATCGAAGGATATCGACGCGGCCGCTCAGCGCGTAGCCTTCGCTACCGCGGCCGCTCCAACGGTATCCGCGCGCTCTGATTAGTCGGTTTTTTTTTATTAATATCTACTTAACGAAGCCCCATCCGACATTTTTGCAAAGGAAAAAGTTGTTTCAAATCACCTCCCGAACCACCCCTTTCAAGGACCTCCAACATTTTTGGGACACCCTGTATATCAATATAACCATTGTTTCATTTGTTAGAATGTCGGTTCGGTTATTTGTCAGACTGTGAGTGGCGCACTGACAAGCAATGGGCTAATGATTATAAACGATATTTGATCGAGCCGAGGGAATTTCACGTTTAACTGCCCATAAATCCCAGTTCATAGAGCAGTTTCACTGTAACAAAATTTTCTGAAACAATTTCTCTTGTATCTGTAATTTCTCAAATTCTTCTTATAATTCTTGTAGATTTCTATTTTTCCAATACACAGTTTCGTTTAAAACGGTGTAGTTCAATATTTGATGAGGCGATGAAGGTATCAAAAACATGTTTTTACAAAATTCATTTAGCGATGCAAAGGAGAACATTATATGAAGTCAATAATTTTGTTTTAAGCGAAGCGGTGAGGAAGATTTAATAAACAAATTATTAATTTAAATGGAATCTTATATATTTTTATCCATAATAAGATAGCATTTGTTTAGACTAATTCATCGATCTATCATTTGAGGTCATTTATTGAGTACTATAAACCCTTAAATGGGAATTTCAAAGTTCCGATCAAAATTGCGGAGGTTGGTATTTTCATTTCTTAATGGCTGGTTGCGGTCGTACGATGTGTCGTACGACGGATCATATCGTGTATGTATGTTAAGCCTTGCGACCGGAAAGAGTTAAGCAAGCACGACTGTTTAGTATCCGAAAATGCGGCTCGAAATGCATATACACCGCGCAACTGTGAGCGCAATTACAAGTCGGAATTCAAGTTATTTCCGCGAGGCGATGGACGGCATTTACATATAAATCGGCGATGTGCAAAGCGGCTGGTATCGAAGCGATCTCGCGTGGGGGCGGGTTCCCGGATCGCGTTGACGAACGTCCAGCGTCGAGCGTTGGCCACAATTTATTCAATGACTGCCACCGCGGCTCTCGATCGATCTCGAAACGAAAGGGCGTCCCGGACGATTGCGTAACCGGTTCGCCCGCGACGAACGTTCGCTCGATTAAGCTTCGACGTGTCACCGATAATTCACCTGATAATTATGATCGAAACAGAGCGAGAGGCGTCAAACAATGCATCGCTCCTCTCTGTGTACCAGTGTTGAATATACAAGAGGCGTTTCTGAGCGATCTGGACCAGATTCGCGACAATCGGGAGCCAAAGGGACACGCGTCTTTAAAGTCCATATTCTAACAAGCAATGTTTTCGAAGTGTACCTCTGTTAGATTTTTTTTAAAAATATTCGGTAGGAATTTTTTCTTTTTTCTACCCGTTTTCATATTTAAGGGGTGAAATCACCCTTCAAAATTCATACGAAGAGGTACAAAATATTCTATTCTTTGCTGATATAATGAATATTAGTATCGTATTGAAAGAAAACTTGATATAAACTTAATTATTTACTTTATAAGTATGATTACTATTTTTGTGGACAGTCAGCCTTATTAGAGTGTAAATTATGCCTAATGATTTCTTTAAAGCATTCATTTTTCCTTTCGAACAATTTAATGGAACTCGGTACACAAGGCTACTTTTGGAAACCTTGATTCCGAATCTGAAATTTAGAAAAACAACATGGAAATTTGGAAAGACGCTATGGTGAATCTAGTATGGCAGAATAAAGTGAAGAAATGATTCGAATTATTTATTCATAGTGAAGAAATGAACCCAGAAACAAATTTTGAAAAATATTTTATATTTTCACGATATACAGGGTGGGGAAAAAGTATGGAAACCTCTACATATCTCGCGAGTTTAGTGATAAAACAAAAAAAAAAACAAAGGTCACATCTTAGGTAACAACCAACGAGGAATCCAATGGTGACCTTGGATTTGATCTTGAACCTCACTGTCAAGGTCATTTCAAGGTCAACTTGTGTTCTTTTAATGGGAACACCTACTTTTGATGCCGGGATCGAAAAGACCGGAAAATTTTACGTTTGGATATGTACTCTGGTCTAGGGTTAACGTGACGTAGGACTTTGTTTCCTTCGGGGTGCTTTTTTAGAGCGAGTTCCCTCGCCTCTCAAAAGACGACAAAACTTTCTTTCCAACAAAAAAACAATATGATTACAAAAAGTCAACAGTAGATAAAATCTTAAAATATAAATGATACAAACGCGACATAGGGGTCCTTCGATTTCTCATTAAAAAACTTTTCCAAGTCGAAGACTTGCTACTTAGTACTTACCGCAAATGTGCAAAGAACGTTTTATTTTATTGTTGCCCTAAGCGTCGAAATACCTAGACACTGACCCGATCAAGGATTCGATCGTATCGCGATCAAAATGCCAGAGATCGTCGCGCGTTTCGCCGCCAGCTAGCATAGTTTTATATTATAAAATTCCTAACCGACGTGGGAGCCGATACCATAAAAATAAAGCTCGGAATCTGATGGCAGTGTCTCGAAACCACGGTATATAAGATAACTCGACATCTTTCGTATAAGACTCGGGGAAAGCTGGCGAGCGAAAATTCTTCTACCTCGGTTAGCCGAACTGAGCGGGCACTAGACCTGGAAATCGAATTTCTAAGCGTGCCGAGACCCTCGCAGCGACTGTCTCCTGATTTCTCGTTACAAGGGACAGACTAAGTGCTTCGCTGTGTGTATCTTCCTTCAGGAAACTGACGCGAACCTTGCCGAGTTCAGCATTTTTTGCACCTTGTTCGTGATACGACGCGTTTTTAAATACGTCGTTACGTAGAAATTGTATTTATCGTTGCTCTCGTATATCGTTAAGGAAAAAGAATAGGGGAGTCGAGGGTTGTCCCGACCATATTTTTCTTTTTGATATTTCGCGTATAACAAGGTATATTGTCCCGACCATATTTTTCTTTTTGATATTTCGCGTATAACAAGGTATACATGTAAACAGAGTCGGCGCAAGGCAGGTTCCGCGGTCTACGAAAATTACCCGATTAAAAGGCACCGATTTCGATTAAATTTGTACAGAGTAACGATACCATTAACAGATACGAGACATTTTTTTAGTAGCGATGATTCGGTTTAAAGGAGTAACAAAAATCATCTTCATCTTATAAAAAATATATAACATGTAACAACATTTGTAAGTAAATAATTCCTCGTTGTGAAATTTAAGTGTAGGATTTGAATGTGAATTCAGCCTCCGCAAAAAGGTCACGTCGGCCCTGTATATAAATATAAAAATAACTACCCTAAGATAATTTACACCTATAAACATTTCTTTAAGTAATAAACAACAAATTGCAACTAAAGCATTCTGAAACTTAACATAAAACTACTTTGAAGAAAGTCTTATTTTTACACTCTCGAATGTAAATATAATTCAGTATTATCTATGAAACATATATTGCTGGAGTGTCTAATTATTCCAAATATTATAACACAAGAAAAACTGTCTGTTGATATTAAAGAATCTTCAAACGGAGCAAAAATATATTAATGGAATAATAACTTATCTCGTGAAAATCAAAATAATTGAAAATGTTTATGTGAAGAATTATGTTTATGCATTGTATGTTAAATAGAATGTAACAAGACGCATAATATAATAATGTATCGTAATGTGGTCGCTAATGGCTAAAAAGCTAATGCGACATTAAATGAAACAATTAAAAAGAAAAAATATGTTGCCCAAAGTGAGATAAGTAGCCTGTTACACGATCACTCATCTTTGCGAAAGCAAGGAGTACCGTTGTGAATTAAAAACGTTGCAACATCTTTCTGGAGAAATTCCAGTAAAGCGATGTCTTTGCAATCCCGTTTTCCTCGTAAAAGTTACGACTAGCGCCATTGAATCGCGCGACACGATGGATCGCGTCGTAGAGCGCGAAACGAATTGCAAATATAACGGGGAGATGGTCGAGCTGACCCGTAAACTTCGCGTTTTTCAACAACCCACTGTCGACAGCGGTTACCGAGTGGAGATATCGACTCGGAAATGGGTCAGTGCGAGATCGATCATAGTTGACGGATCGCCCGTCATCAGTGATACTCTTAAAAATGATTCGAATCTCTTCGATCATTATTCCAATATTAGCTAGGTCTCGAATCTCGATGGGATTCGAGATTTTTAACGTGTCCTGAACTTTGTGTACAGATAACGAAATAAATATATTTAGACATTCGTACAAACTATTTCTTCAGCATTGGCATTCAAAATATATTTAACACTTTTGCTGCGGATGACGCACGTGTGCGTCCAACTGAAAATATATGCTTATTTTTATTATTTTTCAGTTTTCATTTTTCTTGTTCGGCAATCATATTACATATAAAGTAAGTTGTCACAAATATATGTTTTTCAAAATAATCATATTAGAACATTTGTAAGAAATTTTTCGTTAAAAAAAATATCATAATTGCAGCTCCCAGCGAACGGCTACTTAGTTTCGTCCGCGGCGAAAGTGTTAACGCGTTTTAGTAGCTACTCAAGGTTAAACGATTATTAAGTTCGTGAACTTTTTATAAACAAATGATCAACTTTACCAGTTGCTTGGACTTTATTAATTTGAACAAAAATATGTAATTACTTTTAATAAATCTGTGGACAAGTAATAGGTTACTTGGGAATTAACATTTAGGGGAATGGAAAGAGGAAACTTCCTGTTATTTATTTTATCATATCTATTTTGACGGTTTGAGTTTTAACACGTTGATCGCCACGTCATCTATACATACATATACATATATGGATATACACGGGAATACTGTCTGAGTTGGTTTGGGATAGTATTTGTTAGGAGTGGCGATATCGAACAGTGTTAATGTATATGATGTTTAAAGGTTGATATAACGATAGCAATAATTAACACGTTGATCGCTATGTCACTCATATATGAGTGACAGTGTTTTTCACTCAAGAACTAAAAAGATAAATTCTGAAAGTTAGACGTTACAGGAGATGAATCTAAATGAAATTCTTTAATTTTGATTTAATTACAAAACTAAATACCACGATAAATGTTTCATTACTTAATCTCCGATAGTCTAAGTAATATTTAATCTTAGAAGAAATTTTCAAGAATATTCGTTTGGCAGTCAACGTGTTAAACATCATACTTTTTGTTCCTCCGACAGAAAATTAAACCAAGTTTCGTAATTTTGAATGTAGCTAATTTTAAATTTTGAACCGCCTCCGAAAAAGTTGCATTGTATTTAATATCCTGTATTTAATAATTTAACTACAAGCGCTGGCGAGCAATGCAGTTTAAATAGAAATTATTTCATCCTCTCCACTGCATTCTCTCATACTTTTAATTTAGTTCTATATTTCTCATTCATATTCAACCTCTTGAGTGATTAAAAGGTTTAATACAACGAATCATGATTGCAAATTAATTCTATGATTTGAATTTTTCCTACCAAGATAGAACAAGTTTCAAATCATATAATATAGCGTATATTTTCTGAAACTATAACAAAACAATTATCAAAGTTAATTTTCTCTTGTTACTCTTTTCTTGTTGTACTCTATATTAAAACTATTATAAGATTTTTCAACCAATGTTTCGCGATTCGTTCAGTTGTCGTAAAACTATTTACGCCACCGAATCCTTAGATAGAATACAGTCGTTTTAAAATGACCACGTTATCGATTCGGCGAAGCTAAATTGCTAAAATAAGACATCGCGGGTCGCAGTAGCACGTTTACACGCGCGAACAAAACGTAGGGACGCCGATAGGGAGCCACGAGGAGTTCGCTAACAACGAAAAGGTTACAAGTTCGCGCTGGTGCTCGACAATTCATCCAATTAGGAAATTTTTGTCCCGGTACCGCGCGGCCGCTCCGTCCCACTTTTTGCTCGCGAAGAGGACTCCGTTTCCCACGAGAGGATGCATTAAAATAGTTTTCGAGAAATGCTCGGTCGCGCGCGAAGGGCAGGGAAAAACGCAGACTCGTTCCGAAGGGAATTTCAACTCGGCGATCTTTGCCGCGCATTTCGTCGCGTATTCGCCAAATGTTGCGCGTATTAACAAAAACAGAATTGAAGTTTCGCGAACCGACTGTCTTCAACTGTTGCGAGGACGAAAACAGCAAGGAGCGAACGAGCGGGTATTCGCGAGGAATTTCCAGCCGACCGTTGTCTGGCAAGTTTCCTTCGCGACGAACTGCGTTTCGTCTTTTTAAATTGCTCCTGCGGGTTCGTAAGCCACGGTCGATAAAAGAATAGCGAATACGAGAGCATCTAAGGAGATGCTTCCTTTAATTTGCCATTACGTAATTGCTATTTCTGGGTCAAATTTTGTACCTTGACACGATACTTGATATTCTTGGATGCGATGTTTCTAGTCGCTAGACTTTTTATTAATTACGAACCAGAGAATTGTATGCGCAAATCAAATTTGAACATTTGTCTGGATATAAATTGGTTTCATCATCTAGAGTGAATAAATCTTATAGCGATTACGGTCAGGTAAGTAGGTGATTTCCTATCATATAGTTGTTGATGATCTCCTCAAAATTGCTGGAGAAAGAAAGCATAATGTGTTGATAGTTGAATTAGAAGATTGTCATCATTCGCATTTATTTAGTCACAATCAGGAAATTGTCATTACTAGACTGCGGATCTTTATGCAAAATAGAATCTTTGCGAACGTGCCTACAAAAATTGAACCTAAATAGGAATTTATTTTATTCTGCAAATATTATAATATGAACTTTACTTTCAATCTTTTTTATATTCTCACATATTGTTTGCATTTTGTAGTTTCTTGCACATTCAAATTTTCTATAAATGCATAAAGATCCGCAGTCTAGTCATTACCCTTTATTTACTAGCGGGACTTGTAAGTCCCATCTGTTTTCTCGTGGTACTGTATTAATTTGAACGCTTTGAAACCCATTTTTGACTTTCAAGTCCACTTTTATGAAGTTCGTTTTTTAATTGTTGCTTAGAAGATTAAAGATCGTTCGTGTGTTTTTCATATATAAAATAGTTATTTACAGTATTGTCCTATTTCGAGACAGTACTGTATCTTACGTCTTGACAAGTTATAATTCTTAATTATTATTACTAATTATACATAATGTAAAATTTAATGTAATAATCTAAAATCCTGTTGGGACAATCAACTCCTAAATTGTGTTCTGTGCAATTAATGACATTGGTGATAACTTTTTATGAAAATTGTACCATAGGGGTACAAAAATTGTACCATCGCGTTTATTTGCACCTAAACTAAATATTTAAAAAAGTCAGAACAAATTTTAACGACTTTTGAGAAATTCAGTAAATAAAGAGTTCAGATTTTAGATGATCAACAACTGGTAGAAGATTATTCATCTTGCGAATTACAATCCCTATTCAATTTACTTGAAATGATTGATAAATTTGTTGACATCTATATATGATATATGTATAGATATATGTATAGATCGATATATTAATACATAGATCACTGAGTGTGGCGCTGTATGACACCTCGATACACCTGTCGATTTAGATCCCGTATTACGCGGTTAATCGTTCACGTGATCACGGGGCATCTATCTCTTCTTCCGGTGTATAATAAAGATTATTATCTATTACAACTCTATTTCATTTTTCCCATAAACCTAACAAAATGAAATCGTGTATTGTTTTATACCTGTAGTTTACAAAGATGTTTGATATAAAGACCCCGCAAGTCATCCCGGCCGATTTTACTACATCCAAGAAGCGAGAAATCGTTGCAGAAAATATCGTTCATCGATCGATTTCCATCGAACGACTCCACAAAAATGATAACAAACAAACGTTACCTGAGGTAGACAGCGATGACCGTAGGCGGTCTGTCCATTCTTAAATCGGAGGGGTTGGACGGATGCAGGAACACTGGAACGTGCAGCTTGGACCTCGGATACAGGGGTCCATGTGGAACCAACAGCGTCAGCGAATCGTCAGCCTTCAGCTCTTTATAATCGGCTCGATTCGGAGCAAGTGGCACCTGTCCGAGCGGCGTGACAGGCTGAATTTGAACTTTCGGCCTACAGAAGCCAGCCCCGTTGTCAGCAGAGCCGCCCAAGTCCTCGGTTCGCGGTTCGAGAACAGAATAAGCGACCTGAACGAGCCTTGGTAAGCTCTTGGCGACCTTGACCCGGCCGGAAGCGTCAGGTGGAGGTAACGGTGCCCACCAATCGGCTGGTATGGTGATCTGAGCGAGGCAAACCCCGTTCTCTCCGTCGGGGCTGCAGGCCGCCGTCAGGACGGATGGCGAGGACGAGGAGGAGTACACGGAGGAGGAAGATGAAGAGGAGTAGCTCCTGCCGTTGTTCCTGCTCGCAGTACTCCTGGAAGGGACCGCCAGACTCGCGTGTAGGACCACGCAGACCCTCTGATGCCTCGCCAGAAGCAACTGACGTCTCCCTCCTGCCTCGCTTCCGGCGTGAAAGAGCACTCTTAGCACCGGCGAATCGCGTGGCACGCTGCTTCCAACGAGATGGGCGGACATGTCCAGGTGACGCGCTCCGAGCTCCTGCGCGTCGAGAATCGTTGCCGCCGTCAGATTTCGCCTAGTTTCCGGTCCCGGCAGGGCGTCCAGAGGATCTGGGACTATGTAACGTGCCGGCACGGTCTGCTTCGTACTAAATGGACCGTACGTCGCGCGAACGGAGACCGGCTCGCTCGTCTGAAAGACGGTGAATTTGTCTATCGAGAGGATGGAGCCTGGCGGCGGCGACGGAACCCCATTGCTCCCGCTCGTCGACGTTCCCGTCGACGGTGATATCGCCGGGACCGCGTCCCTTCGAGCAGGGTAGAATTGCCTCGGCGTGTGCTTCAGGAAGAATCCACCGTCTTTGTTCTCGAAGTGAACCTCCACCGAGGCCGCCACGTCTGAAACAAGAGAATCACCTGTGTCAGCGACCGCACATCTACCCCTGGAATCGCGATCACACTTTTTATTATCCTCTACTAGTATATTCTCTCGTCACGCATAACGAACGGGTAAGGTGGAAGGGAGGAAACTTGACTAGGACAACTCGAAGTGGTGCATATTTGCGAATCTTTTGGGGAATAATATCCAAATTTTCTGGTAATAATATTCAAGGTGTTCGAAAAATAGCTTCTTTATGCATGTGTCGCAATTTTTGTATTTAAAAATATCTAAAATGAATAAAGTCGTAAGAGTAAATGGGAATGTCGGTTTCTTACATCAGTTGAATGTGATCAGAGATAGGTTGCCTCAAATTAAAAAAAGCATAAATTTTGTAATTACATTACATTGTCTAAGTTCTATCGAGAACTTTTTTAGCCATGTGTTTTCATTTATTTCTAGAATTTTTTTTTTCTGTACGGAAAATGTAGGATTTCGTTTGTAGGTGATTGTAGTAACAATAATTTCGTTTGTAGTTCTACCATTTATAAAATAAAAAAAATTGAAAAAATGACGAGCACCTGTCATTGAAATGTCTCAAATCGGCTTTTTCCATAGTGATTTAGAATCGTTTGTAATTGTTTGCAGTGACTTCCGTTACACTTATATATGAATAGTTACAAAGTACAATTTGTGATTCGACACGTTTTGAATCACATGGAATAAATTTCTTTTTAATGTTTAACATTGTCGAAGTTGTCCAATGCGTATAAAAAATAAGATGCCTATAACTTTTGAAATGTTTAACTACAAACGATTCTGAATCATACGGAATAAGAAGATTTCAAAAATTTTGAAAATTGTCGAAGTTACCTCTTAGGCGTATGAATTTTTATACTAATTTAGAAACTGAATAAGTAACGAAATCGTATTCTGTGCAGCTTGAGTTTTATTTTTATCTTTAATCGTACACTTTAATTAGTTAAAAAAAAAAATTGTCATACTTCTATTTATTTCGCCGTCTCGAGAACTATATTCGCCGTTTCTCATAAACTATATTCTTTGCAAAAATTCTATTATACTTTAAACAATTTCCTTGCTGTTCTAATAATAGATACCCTAATAGTGTTTTAAATAGCGTTTAAATTTATCTGAAGTAGACAGACATATTTTTTAATTTTATATTAATAATTATCGTCTCAGATCGCCATCTCGATATTAAAATGGAGGGTAAATGCTCGAAATATACATAAAAATTGAAAACATTTTATTTATTCCAATTTGTAAACCGATTGAAAAATGAAAATTACTGCCAAGGACGAGATCAAATAAAATTAAACAAGAAACTTCGTATTTCTTTCTGCAATTTCAAGTGAATACGAGCAGGTAAATTCATTGCTGCAAGCAACGAGTTGGTTCACATTTCCAGGATATCGGTTTACTTTGTATAGTGTGATTACAGCTGCGGGGGAGTGTACACGAAATACGGGGAAGGGGAATTTTAATTATCCGTTTCTTTCAGAACGACCGAAATTAATTCTCAGAGGATGTACGCGTGTTTTCCTTAACGCTGTAATAAATCCGTTGGCGTCGCGAAAGAACGTTTCCATTACACCAGAGTAATTTACAGAATTTATATCCGCGTTAAATTAACATAGAAATGAACACGGGTGAGACTCGACGTTGTCGGGTGCTCTTTGCAAAGAGCCGAACTCTGCGACATATCGTTTGGCTTTACATTTGAAAACTGCAGACACAATCCCCGAATGAAATTCAAATTTAGCGATCAAAATTCCTGAAAAAGATACACACTAAAAACATCTTGTCGATTTTTGATTGACAACTCTTGATGACATTTTGATTCTGTTGCAGGGCGTAGAATAGAATGTATTTTACTTGGCGTATATAACATTTATTTCCTACGCATCATTACAACGTGGCAATGACAATAAATGAGCGACTACACTTCATAAGTCGGTTTTGTAGAGACATCGTTAAAGTATCACAATATCTCTATAGATTCAATATAGAGATTAAATTTATTAACATAAATTATTATAGGAATTTTAATATTACTACAGTATCGTCTAAATACCTATTATAATACTTGTATACTTTCGATAGAATTATTCGTATCATCAAAGGTGTGCAACGAGCATAATTAATTCGATTGCTTCAGGTAAATGGTGCATTGATCTAATATTATACATAAATGATAAAGTCATGTGAAACAAATACAATATAGACATTCGTTAAACAATGTTTTCGATAAGACTACTTTACTATTGGTCGAAATATCGCATTACGCAATGACTAATACCGTTACTATTATTCAAATGTATGAATGAATTATTTATCAAATTATTCTTGGTTTAAGGAAGTGATAAGAATACGAAGAACGAAAAAAACGTATATGTTTACGTTTCGACTCCTGTATGCATTAGCGATTGATGGAATATCGTTACCCAATAGTATCGATAATAATAAAACTTTCTGTACAAATTCAATAAAGACTAAGATCAACAACAAAAATAACAAATAACTACTCGGAAACATTAGTTATAGCCTGTTACTGTAGTTTCCGAGGTCCACATTGGCCGACTTGTCACTGAAGGGAGTTTTCCTTCGGTCGCGAACGCATCTCGATAAAAATTCCCCAGACAGAAGTTCGAGTGAAAAGTCGTGTAGAAATATCAACGATCTCCTCTCTGTACCGTGTTATTTTCTTCCCAATATCGACACCATCCAGCTACTTCACGATAAATCGAGGCATTCGTTTCGCTGGTTGATCGCGGCTCACGGGATCGTTCCCGATAAAGTACACTTCGGAAATTTCCCCCGTTGAAACAAAGTTTTGCGTATTTATGCGCGCTTAGAAAGTCCGCGCAGGTGAACGAGGAAAGTTGTAAATCGGCGTGGCGAGGCGTGGCGCGACTGCGCCTCGATTCGGACATAAATTCTCGAGGAAATCCTCCGCTAAGCGCCAACTGCCCGCACACCCTCTTCTCGAAAGAGGAGAACGCGCGAAAAGGTGAGGCCAATTCGGCCCTCGGTCGCTTATCTTTCGCGTTACTCGCTCTACCGGCCCCCGTGTCTCGTAATTTTTTTTCTGTCTCGTTACCCGAACGGGCTGAAAAGAATTCGTTTATCCTTCTACAACCTCTAGAGATTTTTAAGTCACGTATTCGCATACCTACGTTCTCTAAATCCGATTTCACCTTTCTACCGCTGCAGCTTTCACCCTTTATAACCTTTTCGTTATCTATATACAATTAACCCTTTGTGTTCGAGGCCTTTTTCTCTGAAGCCTACCAGCAACTCGAGATAGTCGAGTCTTTCCAACTAATTTAAAATAATTTTAATTTTACAAATAACATAAAACATTTGATGTATCTTTATATCTCAAAGAAGAACAATTTCTGAATATGTAATAACGTCTTTATTGTTGCATGGTATAATCTACAAAACAATCGTTAAGGTACACCTCCAGTTGGTTTCGATTAGCTTCAGATACTTATTACTCGATTATTTGTAGCCTATTTAATTTTCTTAAATTATTAACTATATTATAAGTACGTAAATCATCATGCTATCTTGGAAATTAAAAACGGAACAAATGTGAATATTATTTATATTTATTAACAAATTATTGTTCGTAGGTAATCTACCGCAGTAGATATACTACTCTATAATAACACGACAAAAGTTTTTGTTTCTTCTCGCAAATACTTGTTTAACGATATAAATAAACTTTTAAATTAAACTCTTTTTCTCCGATATCTTTTACGGCTTTGCGGATCTCCACAATATCATGAAAACTTACAATTCCTACGAGGGAGTATCTTTACCCCTAAAATGGTTTCATTCCGGAAAGAAACAAATTGTTTCGGTTATTCGCATCTCTGGAACTACTGTTTCTCTACGTTCTACAGTTTTCTCTGTTTCTTCACATTTCTTTTTTTTTTCATTTTCAAGTTGTCAAATTTCTCTCGCAAAGACCGCGTTCGACCTTTCTTATTTTATGATAGAAAAGTGTTTTGGCCACGAATTTATTCACCGTTCGAATACAATATCTTTCACGAGCTAACGGATCGCAAATGCTCGGTCGATCTTCTTCATTGACGTTGGTGTCACAGCTTCACTTGTACGGCGGCACATCGAACCACTGGTACTTCTTCGGTTGGCTTTCGTCCAGCTCGTACTCCAAACATCGTCTAGGAAAACTGTCAGGGATCGTTAGAAAGACCTCTTTAAACTGACTCACAAGGGAAGAACGAAAATGGTCCGACTCCGATTTTAATGGAACTTTGTAGGATCGAAGAACGTAAAATAAGAGTCTTAATATAAGACACGCGTATATTTTTTTAGCCTCGGTAATTCAAAATTTAAGGGGTGTAAACACGCTTGTATATATGATACGCTGAGTATTACAAGAGCGACATAAAGAATGGGATTCTTGTGTTACCTGGACACTATGTGTGTATGTTATATGAGTATATATTTATATATACTCATATGATATATGTATATTATGTGAGTATA
>NW_026534329.1:7342906-7390722 GCF_026225885.1 Hylaeus anthracinus | reverse complement strand
CCCATATGTTATATATTATATGATTATATGTTTATATATACTCATATGTTTTACGTTATGTGAGTATACATTTATATGTACTCATACGTTATACGAGTATATGTTTGTTTTTAGAATGAAACATTTTATTTTCTTCGTCATATAAGCAATTGTTGTTACATTGAAAGTAAACATGTTGCATGAAATTTTCACAAAA
The DNA here is from genome assembly GCF_026225885.1 of Hylaeus anthracinus. Lineage (NCBI taxonomy): Eukaryota > Metazoa > Arthropoda > Insecta > Hymenoptera > Colletidae > Hylaeus > Hylaeus anthracinus. Next base: position 7,390,526 of record NW_026534329.1, on the reverse strand, counting down.
TTTATAAAAATCTGTTGTCAATTATGAACATTTTTATGTAACGTGCCAACCATTTAATTTTTGTAAAAACAGTTTCCTTCTGTCACTAACCATTTCGAGAACTTTAGGGTGCTTAAAAAAATACGAGCATATTATTTTTCGATGTTCTTAAAATAATTTTGTAAATGTCTATGATAAATGACGATATTAACACAAAATTACTAATAAATTCTGCCCAGTTAAAAACGATAGCTATTCATATTTTGTTTGAAAATGGCCAAATATTCGTTAGAGAACGATAATTAAATACTGGTAAGCAAGTTTTTGCAGAAAAGTCGTTACACGCTAAATTGATTCTTTCTGCAGTTGACGTTAGGGATTTTGTTGAAATTGAATTGTGCTGTAGTCCATGTTAAATTAGGGCGAGATCAAGTCATCATTTTGTAATTAACAAAGAGAGGTTCATTGAAATATAATGAGAACGCCACGATCCGCTAACAGTGGCTGTTGTACGAGTGAGTGGATTTCCTGAAACGGATTTCAGAAAACGAGCCGCGTCACGGCTTTTACAAGCTCATTACGATGTCAATTATAAAACGTCGCCTCTGCTGATAATAACCTTATTTTCTATAGTATTTTAACTTTCAAAAAGTACGTTGATATTATTATAAATTTTCACAAACAGGCGATGGTTCTTAATTTTCATGACGCAAACACGACATTTTAGGCAAAAAGAAAACATCGTTCAAAAAGTCAGTTCTTCGTGACGAAAACAATTTAAAAAAAAAAAAAAAAAAAAAAAAAAATATGGAACTTAGTACGATTAATAGTTTTGAGATAAAAATGATACATACAGACCATTGACGTTTACATTAACAAAAATTGCAAAATAATATATCCTGTTGAACAAATTTTAAACCAGCAAAATGATGACGTAAACTCAGTTTAATTTTACGTGTATTATATTATGTTCAGACTCCATGATCCATATGCGGGTCAGAGGGCTATGTTAACGAATATTCGCTGAGAGGCAAAACGGAGAAAAACAGTTACCACGTTAATTTAAAAAAAATCCCTGGCACAGATTGCAGAAAGCGATCGATATGCTGTAAAACCGTATAATGTAGAAATTCCGTTGTTTCACTCACGTCGTCCAGCGGTTGCAACCCACTATCGGATAATCCTCGCGGAAGCATTTGGTGTCTAGAGCGTTAAAATAGAAATATCCTACGGTGTTACCGGCGCCGTCCTCCGATCTTCGAAGACAGTCGATGAACTTCTCGTCGCACGAGCAATGCAACCTGTTAAACAGATTCTCGATTCGTTTCCTACGTCAATCTCCTGTTGCTTTCCTCTGTCACGGTTAACTGCGGACGAACCGTTCTTGTTCTCCCACACATCTTTCACGGTTACAGAGTGATTCACCCATTGGACACGTTAAAAGTATCGATTTCTTTCATTGGTGTCATTGAAAGCATACAAGGTGCAATGTTTAAATGGAAACATCTAAATACCTTCGTTAATTATGGTTCTGTGAAAGAAAATCTATAGGAAAACGATCTACTGTTTGAAGGGGCACATGTAATGATAGGGAACATTCTATAAAAAGACAAGGTCATTGGCGTTCTCTTTTTCTTTCAATGGGATAGGGTATTTTCATTATTCATCATTGACCCAGTAAGTCAACATTGATTACCGATTACGAAGACTAAATTTTTGCTTACAAAGACTAAGGTTAGTTTACTAGGTCACATTACGATTTATGATTACTTTTCTGCACGTTGCCAAATAAAGATATAAAAATGAAATACCTTTTTTAAGAATTCAAGACCAAGGGGGAAAAACTCATGTCCAAAAATTAAAACTTGGTCAAAATCGTGATTGTAGTTCGCATAACTTCTAAGACCATTAACAGTGGTTTAAAAATTCGGCAACAATATGGATTTGAAGTTCAATTTAAGCGGTTTAAGAATCAAGTGAAAAAAAAATTTGCTTGGTCACCTTTTATTAAAACACAAACAAAAACGAATTTCTATCTAAAGTGGACATAATTAGATTTTCTCCCTTACAGCCATTTTTTCCCACCCTTTCTGTCAAAATGGTTGATTATATCGATTTTTCCATTGCATAAATCGATTCCTGGCCTTTTTTTCCCGCTGGATGACATGCATATTTCAATTTCGGTAAAAATTGGACATAATTAGTTTTTTCCCCTTACAGCCATTTTTTCCGTCCCTTTTCTGTCAAAACGGTTGATTATATCGATTTTTCGATTGCATAAATCGATTCCTGGCCGTTTTTTTCCGCTGGATGGTATGTATATTTCAATTTCGGTAAAAATTGGACAATTGGATAATGAGTTTTTCACCCTTGGTCTTCAATTGTTTCTAGTTATTTGCATTAAAAAGCAAAGGTGTCAAACACACTTTCTGGTTGAAATAGGTAGACATAAAACCGCGGTAGAAATATTGTTTGCGATTTAGCTTTTAGACCAAGAAACGCCTTTACGTTTCTAACGCCGTTTAATCGATTGACTTATCGATTGACAGCTGGCGCATTATGTCAACCATAGATTCTCGGGCCTTTTTCGTCACGCGACCACGCCACGCGCGTGACAGCCATTCTGGCTTTAGTAAGTCAACGTGACAGACGTCTCAAAGTGTTTCGATAAGTTCTCTGAAACTCCTACCATAGTCAGCTCATCTAGATTTAATGTATAGCTCAGTGTTCTTGGAGTGCGTGAGTGATGTAGTTTCCTCAACTCTCGTCCGCTCGGAAAACACGACATCTCAACGGAGTTTTCCGTGCTAACGACTCAACAGGCGGACCGAATTCGTACAACTAACGGCGTCATACAAACTCAACTTTGTAAGATCTGTAAACAAGTGTAGACAGCTCATATAGTATTGTCTCACTGATCAACAGGTATCGTCGTAAACATCGTATGTCTAGCTGGCGAGGTTAAACTTTACTTTAACGGACTTGTTATATAATAGTATAATAGGTATAATACTGAGTATTCCATCGAGATACAGCATAATCCTGAAAACGACATAATATTTCAGTATTATACGTCAGAATATTGAAAGATACCTAAATCTTTTAAGCTTTTTTTACATAATCCTGTAGATTTCGGCGAGGTTCAGAAGTCAAGAGCAGTTATAGGTGAATCTTTTTACTGTATTTGACAGACAATTTAAAAGTTGAATTCGTACTCTAGGGCGCACCCTCTCCCCGAGAAAATAGGCCCAAAGCAACTCTGATAATTCGAAGTATGGCAGTTTTAAAAAATAGGTATAACGATATAAAAATAGTACATAATGTAGTCCGCCAGCAACGAGAATCTGTTTTACTGACAGAATATGGCTACAAGACAATGTGGCGTCGAAAGTGCCAGTCAAATGCAGTAAAATGGCCACTTTTAACTGCTCGTAACTTCCGAACCAGTGGATTCAGAAGTCATCGCCTTAAAACTAGCATTTTCCGATTTTTCTCGACAAAATCTACAGGATTATGTAAAAAAAAAAAACTTAAAAATGTTAGGTCTATCAAAGTAAAATACAGCCTGTATAATATAATAGGTATTATACCCTACATTATAGTCCCTAAACCCTTTATTTTAAAACGCGCCGGATTGGGACACGATAAATACAATCCTCGGGTAAATTCAAAGAGATTCGCGCCTGACGTCTTTTTTTTTATGCGAACAACTATAAAAGGAAAAACACGAACCCCCGACGGGATTGATCCACCGCGTTCGAATCGGATGGGCAACATTCGCTGATCTTGACTTAGCCGGCGTTCGATATTCGTCGCGCGTGATTCATGCGAGACAGCAACCGGACCGACACGCCTACAACTCGCGCGCACGTTACGCCTAATCGCCGGGCAATTTCTCACCGAACGCTGGACATTCGGTCGGGTAAAACACAAAAATTCCGCGTGGGCGTCACGCGAACTCGGCATTATCGCGATCGTTAACGCTCGCGTGGAACGGCCGCAAAGTGTCCTAGTAATTCCTGGTACCAGGGGGTAGATTCTCTCTCTCTCTCTCTCTCTCTCTCTCTCTCTCTCTCTCTCTCTCTCTCTCTCTCTCGCTCTCTCTCTCTCTCTCTCTCATGCTTTCTCGCTCTCTTGCTCTCTCTCGCTCGCTCTCTCTCTTTGTGTTTGTATTTCTACCACGGACGAATTGTTTTCGCTTTACATTTCTCCAGTTTTGAGCATTTTTTAGGGGAAGGAAAAAAGCGTATGCAAGGCTTTAAAGCGTTGTAAATTTTTCATCACGGGTTATCAAAAGTATAGTTCTCAGAAACTCTTTCAATTCTTGAAATATGTCACTTGTAATATCAGTCATTTCTATACGAGGTGTAGAAATTAATTCTGTGCCTTTATTAACGACCTTTATACGAAATCATTTATAACAATAGTTTAGACAGATATACAGGATGTTCCGTTTAATTCGGAATGGTTAAATATCTCATAAAGGGATGAAGTTATGAGAAAAATATTTCTACAAAAGTTATTTGGGTCAAATGGACTAATTGTATGGTGTAAATGATTTCATTGTGAGTAAAGTAGTGGGAAAGATTCGAGAACAAATTAACTGTTTTAAATGGAACCTTTTGATTCATAATATAATAGTATTTGTTTAGGCAAATTCACCGACCTATAATAAACAGCCATTTATTGTAATACGAAACCCATAATTGGTGTTTGAAATCAGTAAATTAAATTAAACGCGATCCGTCGGTTGGTCGAACAAGGATAGTTTCGTTCCTCGCATGAATTATTGACTGATGCACGGATAGAGGACTCGGCGTTGGCATATTACTACTGCTACAATTACACGTTTCCATTGAAACGTTCATAACGTTAATAGCGTTGATTTTCATGTTAAATAAAATATACAGAGTGTCTCAGCCAATTTCGACATCTTGATAACTTCGGTATTGTGGCATGGAGCTAAAAATGTTTCAGAAAAAACTTAAATGGTATCGAGTGAGGCATATTCTGGTGTTATTAGTTTTTCCGTAGGTAGACGCGTCAAGTATACATATATACTTCAACAGTCTCCTTAAATGCACAAGTTTCTTTACGATAAATGGACAGTAAGATAATCCGGGATCGGATATCTCGATGAGACAATGCTAATGCAACGATCAAACTTTTTTTATTATTACCGTTTTTGTTATAAAACTGTTACCATCGTATTCCCGACATTTTTCTGATTAAAATGAGACCAAACACGACGTAATTCGCAACACATTTACTACATATTGTCTCACCGAAATAATCCCGGTGTTGGTCGCCATTTTCGCACGTCGCTCCGTCCTCTTCTTTATTCGCTGTCCTTCTCTACACTCGAAGTTTGTTGGAAAAATACATTAAAGGTTAATGAATTCGTCTTGAAAAGTACTATCGCATGGTATAAAAAAAAATATATATATATATATATATATATAGTTCCATTTGAAAGACGAAACTTGACCATCATATCACGTTAAATAACAAAGTTAATAAAAATTCCTTCGCGCTGAAACATGAGCCCCATTTTACCATGCAATTTCCATATTTGAAGTTTTGCATTCGGCCGATAGTTTTGGAGTCAGAGCTCTGTATCGCTTAGGCTGGGACACCCTGTATATGAAGGTCAACTTTGTTTGTTTAATAGAATGAGATACTTTTTGTATGCATCAAGCGATGCAGCTAGACATTCTTTCTAAAAAAGCACTGACTTACGTATGTCGAAAAGCTATTCGTTTAGGAGATATTTGAATTTAAATAATTGTAAAATTCAGGTATGGTTCGATATAACAACCATTTGGATCACAGCATTTTTTAAATCGAGGAAGTAAAGACTGGTCTACTTTATTTAATGTATCGGCTGATATTTTGCCGTAACATTTATATTTTTGGACAAATCTTTTCATAAAAATTTGTACATTATTCTAAAAGAGTATTAAAGGCGTGTGTAAAATTTCAACTTAAAATCTTGCATACTTTTAAAAAAAAAATGATAAAAAAAGCATACTTATAGCGCGATAGAAGGAATTCCCCATTTAATATAATTATTGGTGAAAAACAAAATTTCGAAAATCATGTACGCCTTATTTTAACCTGTAGTTTACGCATATAAATTTTCATCAATGAGAAACAACATTTAACGAGATAAATTAAAAAGAAAAAAAAAATTGTTTTAATATGAGTGAACTCAGCCTTCAAAAACGCATAATTTAAAAGAAAAATTGTTATCCTAGGCCCTCTAGTTTACAAGTTATTTAAAAAATCATGTATGTCCACCCCCACTTTAGAGGCTGTTTTCACCCTTTCAATATGGACTATTGCCATAAAAAAAAAAAAAAATACGTGTCAAATATACTTTTAAGAACTACCTCCCATGTAAATTCGATCGAAATCGGGGTATGGCTATTTAATATGCTCCCTTGTAAGTAACAAAGATGAGAAATGCACGCGTTGAGACGGAGTAAGATGATGCAAAGCGAGTGGTGTTAACGTGTAGTAAGGGGATTACGAGAGCATGAATGGCGGGCATCGAGTGGAGACAACTGAGAATTCCCTCTTGCTTCTTTGCTGTACCGCTAATATTCTTTCCAGCTCGCTATAGTATGCGGCGTCATGGATTACTCAGTCACCGCGCATAGAACGCGGCGAACGTTCAGCGGCTTGAACACGTCAGACTTCAAAACCAAGCCGGCTTCTTTGCCAGGAAAACCGCCCCATCGACTAAGAAAAAAGCATCGCTCAGAGGAATAGGAACTAATTTAAAAGCAGCTACCGCCTCGAGACGCGACCATGCCGAAAGAAACTTCTCTCGCGAAAGACACAGTCGCCGGCGGCTTCGCGTTCCAAGGGAAAACACTCCCGACTATAATCCTCTCCAAGAGTTTTGGTCGATCACGGCTATTGTGATGTAAAACCACTATCCTACACCCGTTGCGTTCTTTGAAACAGAGACGGGTAAAATTCCTATTTAAATGAAAATGCTGAATAACGAATAGGAGATAAATAAGCCGTTCATTATGAAACTGGTACAAGTTCATCTTTTTGGTAAATGAAGTCTCTGCGAGCTTTCAATGATATACGTCGCGTCGACTTAATTTCGTTTGATAAACAGAATAAGAAAAATTCTGTTGATTCACGAACACGAGCGATTCCGTATTTCCATGCTAATAAATCTATGTTCATAGATCCGCAGTATCAAGAAAATTTAAAGGCGTGATGGAATTATCGTTATACATGCAACGTTATATCCAGACCGTTTCTAAAGATGTCGAGCACGCTAACTGGTGGCGCCATTAATTTACGTGCTCGACGTCTGCCGAAAAGATCGTTTTGCTCAGTCCTGGTTCAGCGTTTTTGTCTTTATCACAAATGAAGACAGAAATCTATCTGGATAGCTTAAAGGAGGCACTCTTTCTTTTTTAGATTAAAAAATAGTTTTGTTTCATTAATTTTCATTCTAACAGTTTATATCGCGGACTGTTTCGTTAGGCTAAGCGAACACGAAACTTCAAGTGCGTTTTTGTCGAAATGCTGATTATCATGTACGGTTAACACAATACCTCGAAAACCGCACTTCCGATAGAGTTTAAATTTAGCATGTACAGGATGTCCACGTTAAAGTGTCACAAACGCATAACTCAATGAATATCGATGATACGAAAAAATGATTCAGATCTAAATTGCAGGATACAATGGGCTCTGTGTTGTGGTGAAAAGAAAATCTTTTTTATGTTATTAATTTAAGAGATGTCATGGTGAAGTTCCGTTTTTTTGAACGGAACTGTATATTTTTTTTTTTTCGTTTTGATCATACGGTAGTGCTTTTCAAGACAAATTCATTAAACTCTTATGCATTCATCCGATTTTTATTAGTTTACAAGATATAACGTTCGAAATCTGATTTTCAGTAGAAAAGTCTCGGTTTGAGTGACCACGTATAAGACCGCTTTTGCGACTGGTCACTCAAACCGAGACTTTTCCACTGAAAACCAGTAATTTTCGAAGCGTTATATCTTGTAAACTAATAAAAATCGGGTGAAAACATTACAGCTTAATGAATTCGTCTTGAAAAACACTACTGCATGATCCCTCCCAAAAATATAGTTCCATTTAAAAAATGAAACTTTACCATGATATCTCCTAAATTAATAACACAAACAAATTTCGTTACGCCACAATAGAAAGCCCATTCTATCCTGGAATTTACACGTGAACAATTCTTTCGTATCATCAATAGTTATTGAAATATACGTTTGTAACACTTTTTCGTGGACACCCTGTGGGTGGACACGCTGTATACAGGGTGGCTCAAATAATAGTGACAAGCTATAACTTCGCTATCAGTGTCTTTAGCGTCTCCGTTATCAGAGTCTTTGTTTTCCATAGATTGAATTCTTTCATCATTCTACATAAAAAAATACTAAGATAAAGTGGTAAAAAAAATAATTAGCTCACAAGATATTTTAGTTCGTAATGAAGAGTACGCTCAAACTGGGGTGGAGATCAAAGAGGACGATCTTAGCTAGCGGGAATTGTCTCTAACCATACAAAATTCTCTAAAAGAGTTATAAAGGAAAAACCTGGGTGAAAAAAAAAAGATATTTTGAAAGAGACCTGGTGTAGAATGTGGGATTAGTCAGACCGTGGTTGCTCTGTCCGGCCTCGATCACGTCGGAGCACATATCGTGCTCCCTGCAGCACGCGTCGGTTTCCATAAATTTCCCGAGGTCGTCCGGACTCGTCGCCACGTTACCGCTTCCGCACCATTTCGTCCCTGCCGGAAGGAAGTTGCAAGAGAACGGGAAACCTCGTTACGTACGACCCCATCACACCGATCACCCCGTCTCGATCTTTTACGCTCTCAAATTTTGAATACGACCAAACCAATGAACTTTTGGTCCGTTACTTGTCCAAAACAATCGCAAACCGTATTTCACGAAGAACGAATGAAAGTTCATCTTGATAATTGCTCGATGTTGTACGCTAGTGTTTCTCAAAGCAAGCGACTCCAAAAGTGTCGATGCAGTGTTGAAGTAGCACAAAGAAGTATTATATTTAGTAGGTTTAAACTCTTGCTTTCAGTAGTGAGGTAAAAATACTGGAATCTCAAAATTTTTCATGATTTTACTCAAATAATTAAATATGAAGTCTATGCACAGTGTTGAAGCAGCAAAGAAAATATTATATTCAGTAGCTTTAAACTCTTGCTTTCAGTAGTGAGGTAAAAGTACTGGAATCTCAAAATTTTCCTTGATTTTACTAAAATAATTAAACATGAAGTCTATGCACAGCGTTGAAGCAGCGAAAAGAAGTATTATATTTAGTAGCTTTAAACTCTTGCTTTCAGTAGTGAGGTAAAAGTACTGGAATCTCAAAATTTTCCATGATTTTACTCAAATAATGATGTATGAACTAGCTAATAATTAAATATGAAAGAGCTTTTCAAAAGCTACAAAATGATGTATAACACTTGCATATAAAGCAATTATAATAACTTCAAAAAATTGCACAAACTGGAAGAACGTAAAAAATGTACGAACTTTTGGTTCACCCTATGTATATTGCAATAGAGATCAGGTTAAGGACTTAGAAAGTTGATACAGTACAGTCCTCCGTATCCGAACCCCCATTATCCTAATATCCAAATATTTTGTTATCCGAATTGCGTACACAATTTTTTTAAATAAATAAAATACAAACACAACCTTTCAACGTGTGCAACAGTAAGCGAAAGTAATGATGAGTATGTGCCATCTAACGCCGAAGCATTCGTGGCATTTGAAAAATGTCCTTGGTGGTTCGAAGCACAAAGAGAATGGAACTGTGCACGATTACATATCTTAACAAAGTTATGTGATTTATTAACGAAAAAAATACGAGATCCTTAAATATTGAAACAAATGATCAACTTTGTCAGTTTCTATACGAATTGAAATTTAATACAGAAAAGTGATTGTTCTATTATCTGAAAATCAATTTATCCACTTTTGTCTCCCAATTAATACGAACATAAAGACTGTACTGTACTATGTACCAAAATAACGAATAAATAAGAATACAAAGGGACGTAATTAATTCCTACGCGTACTATAAACATCGATTAAAAATCCCGATTCGCTTCCATTCGTCGCCTATTGCTATAAAATTTCACCCGTCCCTGGTCGAGCCATCTTACCTGGGAATATGAGATTCATTCTTTGTTCCAGTGTCACCGGTATGTCGTTGCCGTCGTCTGTGTTCTGGTTTCTATAGTAAATCACCCATGCGTGAACCGAGACGTCGAGAGAGAGCCATAACGCTAGGATCGCCGACGGTCCCAAGACGAGCATCGTTCCGCGTGAAGAAGGCACACAAAAGAAGACGAAGAGGAGGCCTAAGACCGTGGCGGAGTGCCTCTGCTCGGGAAAAACGTTTCCTTCCGGCGACACGTTCAGAGGGAACGAGAACGCACGGCCGACTGGTTCCCGGGATTTATATGAAAAGGCACTTCCTTCCCACCGTTTCGACCCAGTTTCGTCTCATCTAATCGCGAGAATCACGCGTGGCGTACGAAATGGGTGGCCGCTGCGTGTCGCCCCCAGGTAATCGCTCCCTGCGAAACTCGTTAAACGCGGAAAGAGCACGTACGCAGACGTCGGGACTACCGAATCAGTTGATGTGTGACTAAGATCGTCGACGGAATACGAAGCGTAAACTGTGACGCGCATAAATTTCATGATTGGTAGCTTGTAATTTATGCGAGCTGTTAAGTGGCAGACAGCGGGTGTGCTTTCGGCAAATTAATAGCTGTGTTTCGTTTCATAGCTATTAACTACGTACGAGTGCCTCTAGAACGCCGTCGATATTTTACAGATTGTTTATTTATGTGTTTATTTGCCAAATATATAGATCACATCACTAATAAAACGGATTAAAGTGGCGCTTGTAATCGTATTTAACAAATATTGCTTGAGATATTGACAAGAATTTTTTTTTTCAGGTTGAATTTAAAATGTGTTTCTCGAGTATTTGTTCTACTAATTTATAGGTTTGTAGGAGCGATACAAATGAGGGGTGTGCTGCAATAAGGAGGCAGCTAGATTTTTTTATGGTTTTGAGGTTAGAACATAATCACGAGTTTAAAAAATTCCTTTCATTTTTGTGGTGCAATAAGGAGACAACTCCGGTCACTAGAAAAATCGATGATGTCGATTTGACGGAGACAGAGCAGGAAGAAGAACGAATTTTGCACTAATTTTACAATTTTTTGTATTCTGTATTTTTTGTCTTTTTATATTGCTAAATGTTTTAAGAATAAAATAAACACGTGTTTGAGAGAGAATTTTGTTCTTCTCATTCGAAAAATCCTTTAAATTTCAAGTGCTTTTTAGAACGGGACGTAATAGAAAGGCAGCTCCAAACTGCAGATGAAATCAGGACCGACATAATTTCATAATTAGGTACCTATGCTATGATATGAAAAAGAAAAAGAACGAAAATTCCAAAAATCTGAATTTTAAAACGTTTTATTTTTAATTTCCTAAAAATTCGAACAAAAATGGAGCTGCCTTCTTATTGATGCACATACCTCAAATTTTATCCGAAACACTTTTGATTATATATCGCGATTTAAATAGAATGACAGACTATGAAATATTGGGTGATTTCTTAGGTTGAACCAATGGACATTTACACAAATGTTTATCAAAGCATTGCGATAGTCGTTTCAGACATTTTACCAGTGCATTCAAAAATGGTTCTACAGTATTGTCTCGAAATAAGCAACTCGCCGGTCCCGACCGAGTTGCTTATTTCGAGACAATACTGTATTTCCTTTACCATAGTGACTCATACTATTGCGAATAAATTTCTTGCCGCTTGAATTATATCTTTCTCCGATTGCTTAATTTCGTGTAACAATTTTGCTTTTAATTTTGATTTTATTTTCGGACCGTGTTCTATTTACCTTGTGTATCGTAATGATCGCTACCACGTACGTAGCTCGTTAGTTTAAATAACGGATTAGCAACGGCAAGCGGTTCGTATCGGGCTTCTGATAAATACACAGATCGCAGCAACACGTGTCTCTTCACGCGTCGTGTTCCGAGCAAGAAACACGGGTACGTTGAATTTATACGGGCCACCGATCACAAGTCTCCGTGCACGTACACCGTTTATGGTGTTTGACACGGTGGATCGTGATGTACTACCCTTTCTCGGTTTTCGATGTAACATGTGTTGATTATAAAGGATTGGCCAACCAGATATTACCACATCGATTAACGTCAATGTTAATCAAGCAGTAATGTACATTTTTAAAAGCTTGATAAAACAAAAATGAGAATATAGACCCATTTATTCTTTTTGTGGAGGAACTTTCAAAAAGATGGAGAGATTGAAAATAGTTGAATGCACATTGATTTAATGTGAACGCTAATCGTGTCGTGCGATCGATTTGCCGATTAGTGCCAATTAAATTAATTTTAATTCAGCTATTTTCAATCTTTCCATCTTTTTGAAAGTTTCTCCACAAAGAGGATAAATGCGGTTCTTGTATTTTTTCATATTTTTAAAAGTGTTCATCGTTCAAAAACAAAGTATCTGTTTAAAACAATTCTTTTCAAAAATGGTTGAAAATATTTCTGTTTAAACTGTCGCTAATAACCTAGACGTTAATCCAACCTTAAACAAATCATTGAAAAAGAAGGTAGCACAAAACTCTAAACAGATGTAAAATTGACAATCTTCAAAGTTCTTAAAAATCCTTTGAGATACATTTAAATATCACCAAAGACTACAGCGTATTCAAATTTCGTAAACATCCAAGATGTTGCGCCAAAAATTGTTCGATTTCGCAAGAAATGATCTTCAAGCATTACTTATAAACTGTTATTTTATTCTATTCGTTATCTGTTATTCGAATAAAATTTCAATACGAATTAATCACCAGACATACATTTCGAAACAAACAAACAGATTATTGTAATCTCAGGTCTAAGGTTAAACAGTTTAGACGGTTCGGGTGCTTTCAAGAGATATTATCGTCTTCGCACTGGTCCTGTAGTTCCGGACAAAGGAAGTGCCTGATGTTTCGGGGTCCAACCAACCCTTCCTGTCGACGACCACACTCCGCCAACCAGAGTCCCACAGCCGTGACGCGATTCGTCGAGACCCTTGGACCGATTCCCGGCACTCGAAAAACCGTCTCCAGACGGCCTTCCTTTACCTCGTTTTTCATTCTCTCGAGAAACTCTTCGAACGGATCTGGTGGCGGAGGCGTTGGCTCGCGCTGTGGCTCACGGACCGGCTCCAGGCACTCGCAAATGCCATGAAGAATGTCCTCGAGACCGATGGGCTCGTAGTCGTCGACTTCCTCGAACGACATAGTTTCTCTGTCGCCTTCCTCCCCGGTAAAGCCAAACGAGGAGTCATCTAGGCTGTAGACGTTGCGATCCAATTCGTCCGGATGAAAATCGGGAAAGTAATCCTGATCGACGGCTCGACGATCTTGATCTTCGGGTAGCTCTTCAGGCTTCTGTCCATCGGACGCAAGCGTAAGCTGTGCCGGAAATGTTATATGGGATAAGTTCCCGATTCACGCGATTAATTCGTTCTGGAGCTTCCATCGTATATGGAATTATAGATGACGAATGACGAATTGTTAAGGGTGTTCCAAAATTAACGCAACATTCGAATTTGTCGCCATTTTTGCAGAAAATTGATGGCAAGCCTGAAAAAAAGAACAATTTAACAGCTGAGAGTTTAGGGTTAGTAAAAATGGAGCGTTATACGATAGAATAACGATATTTAAAGAATAATGAATGTTTGACGGCCGCGGTTCGAAAATTTTATACAAAATATAGTAAAAATAGTCTTTTAACCTCGTCAACTGTGAAAAGATTAATTGAAAAATTCGGGGAGACTGGATCGGTTGGAGACGCTAAACACATCAGTCGTCCAAAAACAACCCGTTCAAATGTCAATCACGAAGCGGTGCGTGAGAGTGTTGGTGAAAACCCACGAACATCAATTCGGCGCGCGGCGTCTTGAACAAGAATTGTAAATTTCAATCTCCCTGAAGTTTTCAATTAATCTTTTCACAGTTGACGAGGTTAAAACACTATTTTTACCATATTTTTAACCGACTTCGAAAAGGAGGAGGTTACTCAATTCGACATGTATATCGATGTGTATATATATATATATATTTTTGGATGTATGTTGTATAAAATTTTCGAACTGCGAACTTTCATTATTTTTGAAATATTGTTCAATGATGAAAACACGTTGTTGTATCGTATAATGCTTCATTTGTACTAACCCTAAACTCTCAGCTGTCAAATTGTTCTTTTTCCAGAATTGCCAACAATTTACTTAAAAAATGGTGGCGAATTCAAATGTTTGCGTTAATTTTGTGACACCCTTTACATGACTTATCCCTTCAGGGTCGCCACGTGTCTTATGAATGTACAATCCTAGGCCCGGTGCGCACATCCGTGTTTTAAACGCGCCACAGCGGCGCCGCAATTGCGTTGCGTGGATTCAAAAATAAATGCCGCGCTGCACACGTACCTCCGGTAACGTGGCGGCAGCAAATACGTCCAAGTTACGTGCGTATAATTCCGCATAGTGCCGCAAATCCCTACGGGGCGCCGCAATGTACACACGCGCGTATTCCATCTCCTTATTTCTAATTTAAACAACGCTATTTGATCGAATTTGTCGAAATTCGCAGTTTAGATCAAAACCGAATTGCAATTTCATGGATTCGTATAATACATGTGCATTCTATGAGACATGACATTTTGTCGAATGACGATCGCAATCCATCCATTAAATTCTAATATTCATGAACGTGTCATCGTATCAGAAGCTCCAATTACTACACGCAACGCGGAAAGCCAGAAACAAAAGGCTCCAAAGTTTCCGCTGAAATTTCAAGTATATTTACAATAAAGGATCTGTTATCTGTTCCACATGCCATATTCCACTTCAAGTATATTTACAATAAAGGATCTGTTATCTGTTCCACATGCCAGGTGAAACTGATTATGACAGTGATTCGTGGAATGTAAATACGATTGTCGCTTCTTTTACCTACGTTATTTTACACGGCAGTGCAGTATCTTTTTTAATGATCAATTTTGTTCGTGTTTCGTTGTTTCTAATTTGATCAGTAATATTCGATAGAAGCCTGCGAATGTCGCAGATTAATTAAAATAAAAGAAACTACGATTTTACGGACTGTGCGTAATTTACAGTGCGAGAGAAAATGATAATCCGACATTGGACACACCCGAACGTGTACTTTACATATTCATGTCCCATTTTATGTAAACACATTGAAAGTCGCTTTTGCTGGTAATGATTTACGAAGCTTATGGAAATAAATGTAAACAGAAGCTAAATAGAATCGGTAGGACAGCATATGTATTCACAATAAATGAATAATTTAGTAATATTATGTCAGCTTCAACTGGACGTTTTTGTATTGATTTATAGTGTCTTTAAATTATGTTTTGTTGTAAATCCCAACATTATTCGACAATTTGTAATTTTAACTCTCTTAAAAAAGTAGCATCGGAACGAAAGTTCACCGGACGATATACAGGGTGTCCCAGCATCGGTGGGTACAACCGACAAGAAGGTGATTCAGTATGAATGAGGAAATCGAAAATAAGAAATAAAATTTTTTCATTCGAGGTTTCGTCCTCGAGAAAATCGGTTTTGAATATTCAGCGAGTACACGTACACGAAACTATGGTTTAGATGGATGGATCTCGATACAAGTCATATGTCACTTATAAGTGGTATGGATATCATTAGTATCAAGATGATGTGCTGCATTACTCATTTCTGCCTACGGATTTAGAGTGAATTTAAAGTCTGCATCGAGCAGGGCTTCTTAAACTTTCTTCAATCGCGACCCCATTTATGATTGTAATTTTTTCCGCAGTCTAAAAATTATAAAATCAATGTAAAAATGTTGTGACGATTTATTGATTAGGTAACAATATACACACATACGAAAAAATGTAGTTTTAGAATTTTTTTTAAAAACATACAAAAATATGAAATTAAAAATTGCACAAGATGTTGTAAAATTGTATTTATTATAGTTACAAAAATTATATACCCTAGTTTCCATAAAAACTGGATGTTTTACAATAACATAAATAAAAGAGAATATTGGAGAGAATATTAAATATTTTACATTAAAATCTCGCGACCCCAAAATTGCACTAATCGATCCATAGTTTAAGAAACCCTGCTTTAGAGGATATCACGTTATTTCGAATGACGATCCCAATCTTGCCAGCACATGCTAAAATTCTCCCCACAGGCTTCCATTCTAGAGTCCACGGTAAACTCTCTCGGTCGACTCTCGCGGTCGAAAAGCAATCCGATAGATCGATACCGACGAAACATCGAACGAACGACGAGCAAGCAAAAAAAAGAACCTCGAACTCGTTCCCCGGGCGAAAATTGAAAATACCCGCGGCGGTTTATCCGAGTTTCTCGGGCCTAGAAAATTAGATATTCGATCCACGCGTTATATATCGTTAGTCGCTGCCCGGCATAATTAAGCAGTGAAACTTTCATCACCGAGCTGCATTTTTCATTCGAAGCGTTGCTAGAATGTTGGCGTTACCCAACCCCTGTCGTCCACTTACGGTTATTTACGAACCTCGCTTTTCTGCTCGTGTTCGCGATGATCCATCGGGTGAATCGTGACCCCCTCCAAGGGAAGTGTCTGCTCCTGATGCACTTCATCAATTTCCGACAATCTCCCGTCGACGCCGTAATCCTTCAGAACCTGGAGGTACTCCGAAGATCGGCTTTCGCTCGGAGCCAGTCCGCAAACATCCAGTTGGGTATCCTCCTCCTGACCCGAGTTCGATTGAAAATGACACGTTTACCGGGGGCCCGTCAGGTGACATACACGAAAAGCAGCTCGGAAATGGCGTCAACCCTTATGTCGATACACGAAAGTGAAGCGGAATCGCTTGAGATATGAAAAAGTAAATTACAAACGCGGACGGTCGAGTATTATTATTCAGATGTTTTGAAAAAATGTAAAGTTGGAACAATTATACAGGAACTGCACAGGTTTTGTAGAATCAAAACCGGTAAGATTAGAATCAAAATTAGAAAAAGGAATTCGTTACTCTTCGTCCTCGAAACAGAAGAAATTCTATTTGAAATTCTTTTCCGAATGAAGAATAGCACGGAAGATAATTGCGAGTATTCTTTAACTCTTTTTGGCACACGATTGATGAAAGAAAAGTAAAGTTCAAACTGCACGGAAGGAAAGTGTCAACAACTTGCTAACGCCTTTGACTTGTATACATTTCTGAATCCACTTATTATACTTTTAGCATTAGTTTGTAGTAATGCTGTATGAATGAAAAACTAAATAAAATAGTAAAGGCAAGCAAAAGATGGGATAGTTTTCAACCCAGTTAACTTCAAAGAGTTAAACTGCGATACTCTGTATTAGTTTATTTACCTCAATATTATTTCTGTCTATTTTTTTATATTTCTCATACGGCCATAACTTAGTGAAAAATAATCAAATTTGCCAAACGAAACGTTTAAATAATATACATTTAACATGTTAAGCGTCAATGTTCATCGTCGGTGACTAACATATACAGGGTGTCCCAAAAATGTTGGAGGTGCTTGAAAGGAGTGGTAATTTAAAATAAGTTTTTCCTTAGCGAAAATGTTATCCGAGGTTTCGTTAAGGAGATATTAACAGAAAACCTCGACCAATCACAGCGCGGCTGTCTAGCACGTAGTCTATACTACTGCGTCTGTCCAGCGCGGAGCCTATGCTACTGCGTCTGTCTACCGCGTGGCCTATTCTACTGCGGGCGCTCCACCGGGAATTCTAGCGCTCTGATTGATCGAAGTTTTTTGTTAATATCTCCATAACGAAGCCTCGGACAACATTTTCGCAAGGAAAAAGTTGTTTCAAATCACTCCCCGAACCACGTCTTTCAAGGAACTCCAAGAAATTTAAATAAATTATAATAAAATAATCGACCAATATGAACGTATATCAGAATAAAATATATCGATGCTCCATTTATACGAGTTAATAGAATTAATCACCCAAATTTAACATTTTTTATTTTTGGGACACCTTGTACATTGTAAAAAATTACATTCTTATGTTAATTATTTCAAAGCTCGAAAATAAAAAAAAATGTATCTAAATATCATCCTTTAACAACTGAAAAAGAATGATTTTACGATGTTGTTGGGAAAACAAATTTCACTCGAACCACTTTTCCATGCATTCTAATACAGCGAATATCCTTACATCATGGCGCGAACGAAAAAGAAAACAAAGCAGGTATTGAACGCGTTGAAACTTGAATTGGAAACAGCGAGATTTTCGAAAGAAAGTTGAAATGGGTTACCCAGATATTCAGGTATTGACATAGGGGTTAATTACCAGGCATCGATAAATCGTGCTCGCCATCGAGTCGAACGATTCGATCGATTTGGGAAGAGTTGACTCAACGATCGTCCCAATTGAAACGCGCTACGCAATCGTAACGGGGTTCTGTAAATTTACGCCGCACGCGGTTCAGTCGTTACCGGGCTGATTTCGGACGATGGAAACGGCGCGTTCGACAGCGCATCGAGTAATTATTTTCCGGGAAAGCCGTTTCGATTGCGCGCGATTCCATTTGCATCAGTCCGTTATTAACGAAATTATGTTTGGTTATCGTCGAGAGGCGAAGGGAGGTGTAGAACACTCGAATTTGCTCGGTATATTTTTCGTTTCGTTAATCGCGGCCGAGCCCGAATGATCCAAAAAATGACTCGCTTCCACGAATAAGCTGTCGATGGAGTCTATTCTACGCACCGTGTGGCCCGCGATATAGCGGGAGCCAAAAGTGAGAATTAGTCCCATAAACGCATAGTTTATTCCACTATCCTTGACTCTTTGAGTGAATTAAAAAAAATTCATACAAACAAAATTTTAAACAACTTTCTTATCAAGTTAAAGTGATTCTTTTTACCCAAAGAACTCGTTCTTTTTTTCAAATTTGCAGTAATTTCACGTTTCACCATTTTTGCGGGTTTTTCTCAGTTCACATAGAAGAAAAATGTATGAAAATGAAAATTTCTTTTAGTTTTTTTTGTGCCAAACCAAAATTACGACCTGCATCTTTCCCGCCGATAGGAGGTTCTAATTGTGAGGTGTTCTACAAATGTGCGTCACAGTCGACTCAACTTGAATATTTCTTGTTGGAAAAATTTCTACAAACAACTCAAATATGTACGAAAATAGGATAAAAAGTTCGATAGAATTAATTATTTTTTTCCATCCTACAAAAATTCACGAAAAACCGCTTTTTTAGACCTCCTAATTCAGGATACCCCCTTAAGAATAAAGTCTCTTTGTACTGAGAAGCCATGTTTTTGAGAGACTCGAACTCGAACGTTTCGAGGCACTGCTGTTACAATCTTCTAATGTCAACAGCGTGTTCGTGTACTCGCGGTTTGTGTAGTGTTATCGCAATAACTTCGTTTATATCGGTACATAGTTCGAATTGATAGCAGGTAAAATAACAAGTTCGATAGAGTACCGTTTCCTACTCGTTGTATCATAACAAATATTGAGATTTGCGTACGCACCGTACGTGGGCTTATACGCTGTTGTTACTTACCGGAGCAAACAATGATATACTTTTTTAACACAGCATTCGTAGATCTATGCATGTATACATGGCATTTCCTGCTTACTTTTTGACGTAGAATATGCCGAGACGAAGTAACAAAAATGAAATAATATTTTATTCGGAAATTTGAGCAATTGTAAAATAGATGGAAATGTGTCTGCTAGGGCTGATATTTATTACATTTCTACGACAAAAGTGTGGTTCCCTTTGCCTTTTCTTTCGAAGCATACCTGTGATCGACACTATTCCAGTGGAAACGTAGCAAACCTGCCAGACACATTTCCCATTGCTGTGTTATTGCTGAAACTCTAATCATTCGCCAAAGCCAGTGGATATTAATTTATCCTGAGGACAAAGTTCACACGGAAATCATTGCCGCGCATTATTCACCCAGTGTTTTAACCCTGGACTAAACAGCCCACTATCGAAAGAATTCGTCGGCGCTTTAACACGTTGACGACGGCTCGCATGACCGGTGGGTCATACATCGTGCAACTTGATGGCGCATCGCCGCACCACGCGGACAGTGAAAAACCGCGCCGGTGTCAACGTGTTAAGGTCGATTCAGACTATACGACACGGACCGTCACGTTCCAGCAACGGCACGTACCGGCACCGACACGACAAAACATTCAAACACGCGTTTTAATGGAACTATTCGCACCTAACAGACACCGACCTGAACGTTCCGTCGACGGGAATAGTGTGAATAGTTCCATTAAAACGCGTGTTTGAATGTTTTGTCGTGTCGGTGCCGGAACGTGTCGTGTAGTCTGAATCGACCTTTTAACGACTCTATGAGAAGCTACCTCTTCCACGGTCTCTGCGGTGGGCACACGATACAATCTTGAATCGCACGTGCTGAAGGACTCATCGGAAGCGAAAGTCGGGCCACAGGGACGAGAAAAATCCTCCGCGTCCTCTTTCTCGCACACGCAAGGATGTTCGCCGCTGCAGTCGAGTCCTGCCAAATATCCGTAGAGACGTATGAACGTCGGCAGCGGTATCATTGCCGATCCGCCTTCTGGCTCTTCCGTCAGCAATTCGCACACGTATATCATCGTTTCGAATAGATTCTGCACGGCACAAAGGGGTAGAGAGGTGAACTCGCCGCGAATTATAGTCCCGGCAACAATGGCCGGGTGATTAATTTAATTCTATCCGGAGTAACGATGATTCATTGATTCGTATTAAAGTTCGTGAATTAAATACGCGCCCGGGCCCTACGGGAACATTCCGCCAATTATGTATCTTCGGCGCCCCGTGTCGCGAACAATGCGCTACCTAAAATTGTTTCCCGGAACGGTGAGAAAAAAAAAATCAATTAACGCCCGGGAATATTTTGTTTCGCTCCGAGACCGATGGAAATTGAATTGTACGGAAATTTCGCCGGGGATTGTATACAATGAAACCAAAACGTTTCCATCCGTTACACCAGTGCTTCACAAGCTTCGATTCCAGCCAATACACGCTGTGACGATTATATGGGCGTTTCGCACAAAATTTATCATTTCAAAACTGATCGATTTTTAACCTAAGAGTTTTAATACTTTTTTGAAGATATAAGAATACGTCTATTAAGGGGCTATGCCAGTCTAGCGAGAGAAACATGAGGCGATTGTTGGAATATTTATGTACGTAACTATGCTATGCATTGTTTTGAAACTTTGCGTGTCTATCAACTAATGTTAAAACAGTAAGTTGAATTTTTTTGTTTAAATTGCTGTCTACGATATGTACAAATTGTAGTATTTTAAACGAAAAAAATCAAAAATATTCTTATTCTGTATACATGAAAAAAATCAAAATAGTATTGCAGTATTACATGCGTACAAAAATCTTCATAGAGTGTCGTATCAAAAGCGACTGCAACACCCGTGACTTCCACCTTGTTAGACTACTCCGGTAGGATCATTCATGTGTCGTGGCTTATTATCGGTAACCCTTTGCGGTCCTATGTCGAGTGAGCCTCGACGAAAATGTACCGAAATCAGAAAATTCGGCCTGCAAAGGGGTAAAGGCCTTGTGACGTAATGTAGCCCAAATAACTTTCCTCATTTCTTCTATTGAATCCGTATTTCAGATTGTTGCTAGTCCATAATACGTTGTCAAGCTTAAATTTGTGTTTACACAACTCGAATATCTAAACTAAATATTCTCGTCCTTAACGAAGCCTCGGACAACATTTTCGCTAAGGAAAAAGTTGTTTCAAATCACCCCTTGAACCACCCTTTTTAAGGAACTTCAACATTTTTGGTATACCCTGTACAGTCAGTGTAATAAGTATTTGTATAGAAATCAATTCAAAATAAAACTTCATATATTTATTTGATTAATAAATTTCAGGGGAAGAAATAATTAACCATCATTCCAACATATTTTTAGAATAGAATTTACGTAAATTAAAGTTTACTATTTTTAATGTTAACCTCTCATTTATTCTCTTATTCATTTTATTTTAAATTTGTTGCTGTACGAATACCTCTTACATTGACTCTAATTCTGTTATTTATTCGTATACATGAAAAATACTTCGGGATCATAGTTTGAACGTATTATACTCCAAGAAAATACAAAAAATACAAAATTCCATTTCCGAAGCAGTCGAACTAGCATAGCCCCCTAATGCATTCAAAAATAAATAGTATATTTCAAAAAAAAATTCACGTGAATCTTGGTTTCTTATTCAACATTTAACGTTAGTTCACGCCATTGCCGATAGTAAGAAAAACTTGAAATAAAATATTAACCCGTGCGACTATGAATAATTCCAACTTGTCGAGTTTGAAATATCCCACCATTCATACAACACGTAAGCAAAACGCGGAACACTTTTTAACCCTCACAACCCCCAAGAGTCAGCAACACGATTCAAGTTGTTCCGAGCTCGAACCTAAAGAAGCCATCTCTGTTCGTCCCAGATTATGTTAATGCCAGCAGGCGATAAAAGAAACAAATCTCCTTCATCGATCACGTTCCTTAGATGATGGCTCCGCGCGCCAGGACAGAATCGATTAACGACTCGGTCTAAAAATATCATTTATACGAGCTAAGAGAAGGGATGAAGCACGGGATCACGCGCGAAGGGTGTCCGAGAGGAACGGATAGCATACAGGCTCGCTCTATTTTAGGTATTTCATGGGAGAATGTCGTGAGCGGGTTTCTATTTTCGGCTCCAGACGGCTTACCTTACCTAAGAATCCGCAGGCGATCGCGAGGAATTTGTACAAGTTACACTCCCTGTTGGGCAAAAATTTGCCTACGAGGAAGATCTGGTAGAGGGTTGACTCGGCCAAAGCGACGCCTTGCCATCTTTCTAACAGGACGCTGACGCAGACTTTCTCCGCGCGACCAAACACGTTCAAAAGGGTCCTCAGGTAGCCAGGCGTGATACCTGTCGGATGGCTGAACGGGGGGTACTCCAATCTTTCCTAAGAAAATAGCGCACGTTGTCACGAGTCACGGTCAGCGGTTGCTTCGATCATTTGCATACACTTGGCTCACGGACGACGCGCAGTGGGACAAAACGGCGCTCGGCGATCAAAAATCGATTTTCGTGAATTTGAAAAATGGAAAAATTCTGTTCAAGTACATAGATAGAGAACAAATTGCTGTTTAATGTAGCGCAATCCGTTTTTTTTATATTTGCTCTCGCTTAGCTCTGGTGCGCATTCAAAGTCAGTTGAAATTCGTTGAAGCGAAATGCTTATGATGTCACACCTAACTTCAATGTACGATTCTGAAAAACTCTGCTCGGAAAGACGACATTCCAATGAATCATAAAGCTTGCTGGATTAGTATAGATTGTATTCAATGCATAAAGCAAGTCAAAATGTTAACAACTTGTTCAATAATAACATTTAAATAAAAGGAAGTACAGCGTATTAAAATTTTAACTTTACATCAGTTTTTAAAGGTGAGTCCCGTCGAGTCCTGGGGTATCATCAGTACCACACGAAAGGCTGAACCTTTCTCTTTCAGAAGCAAAAAGAATTAGCTGCTACTTTCTGCTACTTTTAAAGAAAACAACAATTAAAGTAAACTCTGTCTCGCGCGACCGTTACGATCGCTACTGAACACTCGCTGTAGTACCGACCGACTATAGTGGTCACGCGATGTAGAGTTTACTTTAATCGCTGTTTTCCTTAAAAGTAGCAGGAAGTAGCGCCCAACTCTTTTTGCTTCTGAAAGAGCAAGGTTCAGTCTTTCATATGATACTGATTATACCCCGGAACTCGACGGGACTCACCTTTAAAAACTTATGTAAAGTTAACATTTTTAATTCGGTAATACAGCGAGTTTCCAGTAGTGACCGTAACGGTCACGCGATGTAGAGTTTACTTTAATCGCTGTTTTCTATAAAAGTAGCAGAAAGTAGCAGCTAATTCTTTTTGCTTCTAAAAGAGAAAGGTTCAACCTTTCATACGATACTAATGATATCTCGGGAATGTACGGGAATCGTTTTCAAATACTTAGGTAAAGTTAACATTTTTATTCGGTATACTTTCTTTTTTTTAAGTGTTATTATTTAACAAGTTTTAATCCCATATACCCTAATAATTTTTTACTCAACATTCACTTCTATTTCCAACTGCAAGATTGAATTTTATCCATTACAATTACAAAACTAAAGGTAACGTTCATATCTGTTTAGTTTCGTCGTGGTAATGAGTATACCAATTGCAATTAGTTTCTTTTTGGAAAACATAATAAAATTAAAAGCAGAGAGACACGTAGTGTTCTATTCGTTACTCTTTTTCTCGTGGTATGAGTGTGAAAATGTGCATTGTTAACTGTATCGACTGAAACATCTGAGGTACGGAAAAGAAAAGACAGTCACCTACTGATTAACCTATTTCCACTGTTAAAACATGTATGTATTCATTTTTAAGTAATCGAATTCTTTTCTTTCATATTTATTAACAGGTTTGATGTGAATTTTAATTATAAAAAGTATGTAACATATAGCTAAGATATTCAACACACTGTACTTTATATGTAAATATTTCGTCACCCTCTAGATTAATATATTTTATATTGATATAACTTAAAGGCCATAATATGGAGCAAAACTCCTGCAAATATCATTAAAATATCTCCAGTAGAACTAAAGTTACAGATTTTTGATCGCCGAGAGCCGTTTTGTCGCCAAGGTATAGTTTCGATCAAATAGTCAACTGTCCTGAGGGTTTCACCTTTTATAGTAGATTCTCTGTAATTCACTGTAACTCGGGACAGAAAACGACGAATTATTGTGTAGAAGAACCGAAATTGAGGAGCTAGTAACCGTTCTTTCGAAAGAGAAGCAACGAAAGAAAGAAAGGGAGATCCCAGAAATTAAAGAGTCACGTAGGTGAGAAACTACTAATGCAACTAGTTTTTTATTTTTGACTTTTTAGAAGTGAAAATTGTATCGTCGTGTTTGTGGTATTCTTCTGATTAAAATGACACCAAACATGATACAATTTAGTCCATATTTGTTTATTTTAGAAATGATAATAATTTATTTCCTTCGGGATGTAAAACACGCAAATATGCACTAAACTATACCGTGCTTGGTATCGTTTCACTTATAAAAATAACATAAATACGACGGTACAATTTTTACTTCCAGAAAGTGAAAATAAAAAAAGTTTTGTCGTTGCATTAGTAGTGTCACACCGATACACGAACCCGGATTAGGTTCCATTACTAATTCGAGAAATGAATATAATTATCCGATAGAAAAAAAATTAAATTTTAATAACAACAACAACAACAATAATAATAATAAAAATGAAAAACAATGAAAAATGTTATCTGAGAACAATCTTATTTGAGAAAAAAAATTGTATCGCGGGTTCGTAATCCGATACAGAATCGCGTGCTGTGCACGAATGCATATCGCGAATAAACGTGACGCCTGGACTGAATTTTTTTTCTTAGTTCAGGCTAACGACCCGTTTATTCAACATCGTTTGTTTAAAGCAAAGAGAGGAAGGTAGACGAATATAGACGTAGAAACGCATGCAGCGTGTAAAAATATCGTTGGCAATATCTCGAGAGTAATCCTCCAAGCATTGGATCGGGTCACGGACAACGTTTATTGTTTCGCGGCGAGGTTGCTCCACCGTTCTCGCAGACACAGGAAAATCCTGCGAGAACGGCTAGGAAAATAGGAGAATCCGATAGTTCAAGGCTCGAATTTCCTGGCGCCATTCTGGCCGCGTCAGGTCATGGATAACGTTCATAATAACGAAGCGAGGGCTGAACAGGGATAAAAAAGCCTGGCAAAGACTGAATTAATTTACAGTGATCGGCTCGATTAACGGATTTAATCGTTCCTCGGTTATTTTGACCCATTAACATCACCGCTGCGGCCAAATCTCTCGAGTGATTGCGATGTTTGGATGGGAACTAATAGAAATTACGCTGTAACCTCGATTATCCGTATTAATCGCTTTGGACCTGGTGCGAATTTCGTTGCAGATGAACCTTGACACAATTTCTTAATATAAAATAATTAATTCGTTATAATAATAGTTCTTCATGACAAATAATAGTAAATTAGACGAATTAGATTAGAAATAGATTCTCTAAAGGTGAAACTGGAGTAGAGACGATAATCGCAGAAATCAAAGATGGACAAAACTCTATTCGAATAAAACGTGAAGAGAGTTTCGATCGGTATAAACGTCGCGTCGGTCGATTGATCGATGTATTCGACACTTTTCGGGCGGTTTCGAGAAGTGTCGTATCGTGTTGTCTTTTGTTTCGATTCAAGCAGTAGGAGGACGTGCAAGAGTCTTTTTATCATTCTGTAACGGTGGTAGCACACAGATGTACTGCATCAATCTTTTTATACACTTTAACCCTTTGCACTCGAGAGGTGACTCTCATTGTAGGTTTCATGCAGCAAATCTACGATACCTAATGTTTCTTTAGGTTTCATTTCTTTGGAGCTCTAAGTGTCGATAAAATGATTGTGGCGAAGTAAAGGTGACCTTATTCTCAAATCTAGATAGCTTAGAATTCATGGCAATAGAATGCTGAGAAACATCTCGAGTTGCTGGTGGATACCAGAAAAAAAGGCCTCGTGTGCAAAGGGTTAAATTCTTTGGAACTCGAGGTGTCGATAAAGATGACCCGATTAAGCTTAGAATTTATGGCAATAGAATGCTGAGAAACATCTCGTGTTGCTGGTAGATACCAGAAAAAAGGCCCCGAGTGCAAAGGCTTAATTTTATCATTCAAATACACCATGTTTGACATTTCTCGCGCGTCTTAATTATTCCAATGAAACCAATCTACGATTTCTTATTCATGTCTATTCGATTTAACGATTAAATTCTCGCTTGTTCATCGCGCAATATTCCACTCTATTATCCATGCTGAAATTCTTATTCTGCGAGTAACAAATAAAATTAATCTTTAAACCGTTATTCGAAATTTGTTATCCAGATAAGAATTTTGCCAATTTCTAGATGCGAGCCCCTATTATATCCTCGAAAGTTTCGCAATCATTATGCAGAGACGTTTCTCCGCTGGAAAACATCTTGATTGGACGGTTAACAATTATGCAAGCCGATCATTGACGTTAATCCCGTTTCGAATAATTCTCTGATTGATTTACTTATCCACTTAATTACACGACCACGAATCGACTGAATGAAATATACGTATACACGAACAATAGAAGCAATAGAAAAGATTGCGGTTAACGACGCCACTCGAGCCGGACGAAGCGGAGAACGAGCGCCGTTGTTAAAGACTGTAATCGACCCTTTGTGAGATAATAGGGATGCGAAAAAGACGCGCAAGATTCACACACTCGACTCGAAAACGTTGTAAGAAGTGAATTAACGAAGGATTGAGCGTGCCGAGTTAAATTTCTACGCCCTTTTACCGTGAACACGAAAGGCATTTGTACTACGATTAACTTTAAATTAAAGTTTATGTGCATGCTAATGAAATAAAGACAAATACAGATTTTTAGCTTGTGGGTATACGAAATGAAACTTTTCTCAGTATAACGAGTACGATTATTCGTTGACGTGAAATATACAATTAAATAGTAAGAAAATAATAATTTGTTACATTTTGTTAGTATTCTTTTCTCTCTTTAGTTTTGCATTGTATATATATAGATGAGTTATACTAAATCAATTCTTTGGCATTCTATTCACCCTTCAGCAACGATTTTGTTTATACATTTTATATTAATAGGAATTCAAAAATAAAAATAAAAATTTGGGAAAGCAATAAAAATTAACAAAAAAAAACACGTCCATTTGTGAGTGAAATGTTTTCATGAAATATTTCTTTAGCTTTGAATTATATACACATAGATTAGTTATACTAAGTCAATTCTTCGTCATTGTTTCTTTTTTTCATTCATTGCAGCGGGCCATGATCTTTAATGTTAATGTGACAAATTGATTTGTTCTAGTTTGTTTACGATTCTTGTGATACGAGAGTTAATAAGCATTTAAATAACTAAATACATGAGGTAAATCCGTAAAGAATAGACTTAAAAAAAAAAAAAAAAAAAAAAAAATAGTAACATAGACATGGATTGGTTTTAACGAAATTGTTCTTTGTCACTTTGTATTATTTCAATCCTAAAACGTTCATGCTCTCGAATGTTTAGAATGTAATTTAAACAGCGAAACATCAGATCTAGTTTATTTGATTAATATGACAAATCGATATGTTTCGCTTCATTACGATTTTTACAACAAAAGAGTTAATAACCATTTAAGTAAATAAATAAAGTAAATCCGTAGAGAAACAGAGAAAAGGAAACGGTGAAAACGCTAGGTTATTTACTTTGACGGGCGGCAGCTCGTCGTTTGCAAGGGCTCGAAAGTAAGCGCACGTCCATCGCAGAAGATCGTAAGGCTGCGTGCGAATGGCGGCTTTCGCGTACAGTTTCAAAATGTACGGAAACGTTGGAGGAATCTTTATCTGCTCGGCGCAATAAATGTCTGACATTTTTGACAGGGAAAAGAAAGTCGACAAGGGACGATCGCGTCCCGCATCGACGCACCCAGCGATTCATCGATAGGAGAGTGACTAAAAAACGTTTTATACCATATTTGAACTCTACAAGGACGATATTTTTATGAACATTTTCAGCAGAATATTTGCTGAATATTTTTATGAAAAAAAAAAAAAATGACTTAACGTTAGTTCTTTTTTTTTACGATTTATTTATTTCATGTTAACACTTTAACGTCCGCACGTATACGCAGTCAAATGTCGCCAGGGCCCGGCAATATTTTTAAGAATTAATTTAAGAAGACTTTATGTAAATATGTGTGAGTATTAAAAAAAAATAACAATAACTGCCGTCGACATTTGTTCCACAATTTTCGTATTACACAGCTGTAGCGTACCCCGACGGCGTATTGTTAATTTAAAAAATCTGAATTTAATTTAAAAAATCACAATAGCGATATCTACATTTGTTTACATTCATAAATCATCACACAGAGAGCATGGTACCGGCCAATAATTTTCGGCGGTAGCATCATACATACGTTGTGTAAACGGATGTTAAAGTGTTAATAAACATGAATTTGTATAATAGAATGAAATATTTCACGTAACGAACGAGTATCAATTTAACCGTCGGAATACACATCGGAAATAAATACGATACGTTCGTTATATTTGCTTTGAATTCGAATAAAATTCTTTCCATTTCTGCACCCCCTTGGGCGCGCCAGTGGCGTTGCAAGTCGATCGTGTTCTTGAAAGTCGTTACTGTCATAGTTCGCTGCTCCAACCCGCGGAAGGAATTTCAAGCTTGGGGCTTTGATGTTCGCCGAAAGAGTTCCGTTTTATCTCTAGCCGGGCACCGGATTGAAACGTTTTCGGTTGCAGCCATCGCCCAACCCTTTGAAACGCGTATTTAGAGGGACTTCTCTGTTTCTCGTTTCGGCACCGGAAGTGTACTTCAATTACGTAAAATTTTCTTTCCCGGGAACCGGTAAATGGACCGAACACATAGCTGTTTCCTGGGAGCCCAGAAGTTTCTGCTGAATCCGTTATTTATCGCATTTCTTTGCATTCGTTTGCTGCGTTCTTTTTTCTTACGCTAAATAGAGAAGGTAAGGTATCATTTGAAAGTGTATTTATTATTTACTCGATCGCTATAGAAATACTAATTGAGAACAAAGCTACCGGATCAACAAATATTAACATACAAAGCGGGTCGAGTGAAAATTAGGCAATTTATTTTTGACACTCACAATCAGACACGAATCATTTTTCCAGTTTTTGGAGTGCCAAATGTCAACGACGCACGTTACAATGTCAAAAAGAAAATCTCTCTCTCGAAGGAACCGTCTATTTATTTATTTATATCCCTTCATGGGAAAGTTGTAAACTGATAAGACTGCAATGTGCACCAATAACCAGAAATAATCTGAATCAAGCAATGAAAACAGTTAAAAAGCGCCCTATAACGTGTGTAAAAAGTAACGCATAAGCGTTTCAGCAAATTTTTTATTATAAACAATTTTTTTATATATATATCTCGTATACTAATCATTTTTTTAATTCTAGTTTAATTACTAATTTAATGTTAGGGTTAGTAAAAAGAGACAACAAAACTAAGGAATACATGTAACTATACATTAAAGAAATAAACTAAATTAAATATATTATACGACACACCGAAAACACGCCCAGTAAACCGACGCTACAAGAGTGTGAGAAAGGGGAAGTACGGAAAATTAGCAAAGCAAAAGACAATGCTGGCAACTTACATGGACCGAATAACCCTTCATTTAGTATTTTGTTTTTAATTACTCTAAATACTTTTTTACGTGGAATGACGGAAGAAATCAACCTATGTAAAGAAAAAGCATTTCCATAAAAAAAAAAACAATGCATCTATTGATTGCATACGCACCATTGCACGTATAAAAAAAAAAACATGGTTCTAGAAATATACATGTACTCTTTGAACCATTCATGTTTTTTCTTTGACACTTTTCTATAAATGTTCTGATAACGAAGTTATAGCTTGTTATACTTGCTTGGAAAAGTAATCAAAATGGCTTCGAATTGGAAAAGATTTTCAATGAAAAATCGAGGGACTCTTTTAAAAAGGGAATCGAACAGCCTTTACGCTGGCAAAAAAGTGTTTGAAAATGATGGAAATTATTTTGTTGAATGGTCGATTTAAAATTTCTTTAATAAATAAATTTTGATTACTTTTCGGTCACCGTAATAAAATATAATATTCACCTACTAGTCACCAACTATTCTCCTTCCGTACTTACAATGTTCCAAAGTTTCCTGAATTCTCGGGATCATGAACATCCCTTGGCAAGTTTGCTTCGCTATCTCACGGGCAGAGTATCTAAAGATACAGTGTCTTATTGTGCTCGCGAATCCCTCAATTCTATAGTCTTTTGTGTTTCCTCGTCACCACGTCCCAAGGCCTTCCCTTGTTGCTCTTCAAGAGTCATAGAGCACGTATCAAAGGGAACATCGTGATGAAAAACTGAGGAAATCAGCGATCGAAACAATCGCAACACTCGAGGCACGTCAAACGTTAGAAAAGCTCCAATTGATACCAGCGTTATTTCTGCCTGTTATTAGTCCGTTAACGGATTATACCTAAATAGAATTTTCAAAACAATCGATTTTCCAGTTTTCGTACTTTCGTGGAGTATGTAATCTTGAGTGCAAACAAAATTTTACGGCGATCCCACAAATAATCTGTATGTTACAGACGCATCTTTAAGGAAGTGGACTCTAGTGCTTTGTATGTGCTCGTACGCACTTACACAGTTCCACGTCACTGTATACGTACACGGAACTGCAAGAGCTTGCGCCTATTGTTCTACTTTTGTCTCGACAATGCAAATTTGAGACCTCTCGATAGTTGTTTCCGCTAAATAAATGTTCAAACTTGTGCGCAAGCTCCTATAGGTAGTCTACTTTTGCTTTTTTGTGTCTTAATTAATAATATTCTGCAGACGAAGAATATATTTTTCTTCTTTGTATATTACGTTGTGGTTGAATGTTGAATTATTATTTAATAAATGTGTAGCGGTATATGGTTTGCAGATGCGCGAGGGTAAAACTGACCGCTTGCAGATGTTAGGTTTTAAGGTAATAAAACCTACCTGGTGTTTGCAAGACGGCAAATTATTTTAACATTCTTAAGAAACCGTTTCCGTAAAATGTGTCCTTCTTTACAACTTCTGCCAGCCATATACCGCCAAGGTCTTTCCGACCGCGCGGGTAGCGCGGTCCCGAAATGACCTTATTGTCTACGTGTGGCAACCACCTTTGCCAGTCCCGAAAACTCATCGACCATCCCCGCCAAATTAAGACGGTGACAAATTCCACCCCTGGTATCTTCGGAAAGATAACGCCTTTCCGAAGAATACTACAAAGGTAGTGGAATTTGCGGAAGTAGCCAGTCGGTCGCTCGCTGTTTACGGGACTCCGAGTCAAAGAATACTCTTCGCGCGCTTTACGCTGTAAAAGTTTTAATTTACATGATTATTAAAATATATATATTAAACTCACGCACGATCATTTTAGTAACCCCAGCTGTTACAAAATGTGTCTTCTAAACATAACGTTATTAACAGTAACGGAAACTTTGAAGAAGAGAAGAGAAGTGAAGTGAAAATCCAACAAATGCATAAAGATCCGCAGTCTAATGATTACAAATACAGGAAGAGACACCCTGAACGTTCTCTTATTACTGAAACTGACAATGACGCCGTGAAACGCGTCGAAAATTGAAACAATTAACTTATCGTGACCGTGGCAAGAGTTAGTTACACGTACACGCCAGCAACTCGTAGACATTATCGTGGTTGCACTTGCAAAGATTCTTGTTCGGACGCATAATGAATCACTCGTTCCGAGGGAGCGGATGCTCGCCGCCCCCTACGGCGAGCATTTTCTCCTCTGGCCGTCCTGTCTTCGTCGAAACCACGGCACCCATCGCTACCCCTCCACAAAACCCCAGCGAAGTCGTCCTTCTCTCTCCGGGTGACTACTCCGACGTAATGGCCGGGAATAGTTTCCAATCGATCGATCGGTAACGAGAGCACTTCAGTCGGCGTCGAGCACGGAAAAAGGACACCCCTACACGCGAGCAAAATCCACCAGAGCCGCCGCACAACGCCAGCCGCGCCGTCACTGCACCCGCGCGTCGAATACAGGACTCCCATTCCTTCATTTCGTCTGGCATGAATATCGAGAGCCAGCTCGAATACGAGCGGAAGCAATTCTCCACTGTCCCTCGGGAATGGCCTTGGCATCGCTACCACCCCGGAATCCAACGGCGAGAGTCACTGAATGAGCCGGGATCTCGAGAAAATAATCAGCCACGTCAAACCTATCGATATTGCCCCTTTTGACTCTTCGCCGAGTCGGGAAAATTATCCGAATCAGTAGTTAGGGCAGAGGTTTATCGGATGCTTCACCTGGCGTAGGTTCTTCGTATCGAAGCTATTGTTGGTTGAAAACAGTGTAAATTGAACGATTCTTTTCTTCTGGAACAGAAATGGGCGACTTGCGTCCTCTTGAGGACTCGATAGGAACTTTTAGCATATTTTGATTGCTATGAATCCGCTTTGTTCATAAATTGACCCGGTTTCTTCAGAGTTTTTGTTGAAATTCATTTATTTATTTATTTACACATTAACGCTCGAACTTTAACCCTTTACATTCCAAGTGTTAACAATAGACAACAAGAGTTCTTACAAGTCAAGCCGAGAACCTTAGTATTTAGGTAAAACCTATAAAAGCGTAAAAAACACTTAAAACTTGCAAGTCAAAGTACGATGAGAATAAGTTTGTTACCGGTTGATATTCACGTACAAAAGTCGGAATATTAAAGGCTGATACATTCGAGAAATGTTTCTAGAATTATGAACTAATTAAATTTGATTACGAAATAATAACTGGGGCGTCAGGACACTGTGAAATTAAAAAAGAAAAAGTAACCGTTCTTACTTCTCCTCCATTCCTAAGGAAAGAAGAATTATTCTTTTAAATGTTCCTAGGATTTTTTCTAATTCGTATAATAGTAAAATAAAATAGAAAACCTTATATGAATCGATTGTTTACTTTTTTTGTTACCACTGTTTAAAAATCGTACACTTTTTTGGCCTGTCTCAGTGTTGTAACCCCTAAATGAACTTTATAAAAATAAAACACTGAAGGTCTTCCTTTCAAGAAAGTACTAGTTTAAGAGAAACCTTTGCTGATTTAAACAAATGAAGAACAATGAAATTCCAATGAGATCCGACGCAATTGCTATTGCTAAACATTCAGCTAACTTCTTAGGTAAACTAGGTTACCGTCCCAGAAAGCTCGTCTCTTTTCTCTCTTTCTGTCTATCTTCGCGAAAGCGAAATATTTCCCTTTCAAAAATAAAAAATATAAATGAAAACAAAAAAGAAATCGTTCACCTACCAAATGTTATTTCAGATTTGACCGCGTGTCGCTCGCTCTTCAGAATGATGGCGCATGCAATACAGAATAAACATATACGCCGAAAGTGCAGTTTCCTGTCGTGATTTCTATCCTATCACTGTATCACAATACAGTAAAAATACGCGGACAATTTGCACGAGGGCCAAGTTTAAAGTGTGCCTGTGGGACACGTGTTGATTTCTAGGTATTCCGAGGATTTCCTGACCAGGTGAAAAACACTCCAAGTGCCGCAGATGGAGACCTGTCGTTCAGTTACTGACGCTACGATTCAATTAGCCATCTACAATTTAGGCAAATATTTGACTTACTTTACGAATTAAGAATATATGAAACCCGAGTGGTCAAGTTTAAAGTGACATGTATCGAAGAACAGCTAGAATCTTTGAGTTACGAAAATTGGATATATAGAAGCTTTGTACAAGGATTAGTATTTTTTTTAATTGTAATAAGATCTATAGTTGTATAAATAAAATACGACAAAATTTATATTTTTTGATCTGTAATATTAAATGTAGAAATTAATTCTGTGCCTCTACATTCAATCATTTATAACTTTATCTTAAATAGATATACTTAGTCGTCGTTTTGGTACCTTCTAACCTAACGTGTTAGTTTTATAAATTTACGTTAAGTGTACCTTAGGTTTATGTGTTTGTGAACCAGATCTTAAATATATTAAATACACCTGACCGTTTGTTTTATTGAAAGAGTGAGACTCCTACACTCTATTACAATGTATTCAATCGTCAAAGTCCAAAAGAATACATAACTTAAGTCTCGATCTGATAATATACGAACCATATTAGTAGCCATAAAATTTTGCTTATTATTTTTCTTTTCCAATTACTGTAATTATTAATTGGACAACTCCACTCACAATCTGTTAAAATAATGATGATAAGTAAAATTTGATGAGTCCCAACGTAAACACAGGTTGCAATAGTAATCATGTTAGGATTTAGATTATACAATTTATTGATTCGTTGTAATGGAAATCAAATCGAGAACTTAGAATGTTGCGATTTTAATATAATAAAATTACGAATAAAC
The DNA here is from genome assembly GCF_026225885.1 of Hylaeus anthracinus. NCBI lineage: Eukaryota > Metazoa > Arthropoda > Insecta > Hymenoptera > Colletidae > Hylaeus > Hylaeus anthracinus. Next base: position 7,355,334 of record NW_026534329.1, on the reverse strand, counting down.
ATTTATATTTAAATTACGGTTAAAAACGATTGAATATAAAACCATGGTATTAATTTCTACACCTAACATAAACGATCGAATTTAAAGGCACAGAATTCATTTTTACACCGGTTAAATATAAGCAAACCAAGCAGGTTATATTTTTCTTCTTTGGTTCGTACTCTGATATTCACGTAAAGCAAGAGTAAGCACGATCCTTCTACGCGATTTCAATGTATTTTTCAAGAACAATGCCTCCGTTCTCTGGGAGTCGTCACAAACAGAACACTCGTAATTATGCGAGGAACAATTCAAAGAAATATCGTGAGACGAAACATCGTTGGCGGGAGGAAGTTTTTTAATGAAATATATTCAAGTAGAATAGAGGAGACAATCGTCAAAGTCCGAAAAAAGTTTCAGGGTAGCGGAAGTTTTATTTGTCCTGGCGTTCGTTAACTTGATTATCATCGCATGAATTACTCAGATCGTGCGAAAGGTCGAGTCGACAATTTTCATCGTGAAATACGTCACCTTGTACAGAAATGGTAACTGAAAACGAACGTCTATAAATATAGTAGGAACCGCCATTATTAGTATCAATAACGAGACAAAACTGTTCGGATAACGGAAGTTTTAGATAACAGGATATTCGTTCTTCCGAGATCGATCGATGCATACATCGTCAGGTAAGATAACACAATTAAAAATAAACATTTTCAAGAGGGAAGTCGAGTAAAATTTTATTTCATTACTCTGGAAACCTGCACGTGAATATTTAAAGTGATGTTTTGGAATAAATTATTATATTAAAATATAAAAAATTGTGAGTAAAAATAAATAAAAATAAAAGCTTAGAAACATTTGGTTATTCGTAACAGAATAAACGTTCCAACATGCCAGGACAAACGTTAAACGTTCTAAATAAACAACATCCGTTGATGGGAAGATAGCGTATAGAAAACGGTAAGGTATCCTTGTTAATTTTACGAATAGCAAATTTGTTTACAATTCTTAGAGATGATTGTGTCAACTTCAAATTATCCTAATTGACAATATCCAGATTAAAGAGAAATCTTGTTCAAACTTTTGCACAATTTTGGAAGGAATATACTTTTTAGGAATATTCGTTACATGAAGTCCTTACATACTGTTTTTATCACTTTATTTGTCGCTACTACGTTATACTAGTGTTTCTGTATTCAAATGTTGTTGATTTGTCACATAACTCGTATATCGTACCCACAACGATTATATAAAATATTCGTAGTAAGATTAATTCTGATATATAATAAATAAAGTATACCGAAGTTAATTAGATGTTTTCATGTCGTATTCAACTCCTGATTAGCAAGGTGGTAATGAAGCTAAGGGAATGAGAGGCACCCTCGGCCACTTTTGATATATCGCATATACATTAAGGTATATAAAGATAAAAACTACTACACTAAAATAATTCAGGAAGATTTATTTACGCGGTACACAATAATACAATCAGAAACATTCTTAAACTTAATATAAAACTACTTTAAAAAGAATCTTAGTAGGGTATCGGGAAACTGAGAATCGGATAAAAAAAGATTTGATTATTCGTTAAAGAAAATCCCGTTCAGAGACCACGATGAAATAGTTAGTTGACGGAAGGAGCAAGTGATCGATCGGTAAACTTGAAACACAGTGACAGCTCGAAACAGAATCGCCGTTGTTGCTGCTACAGTAGGAGTTAAGTACCCATCGGAAGGGTTCGGAGCGTTCACGAGAAGATTAATAATCCGAGATACGAGGGAAACATTAAGATAAATCGTCAGTAGCAAAGAATGTAACCATCTGACCGTAAAAGTCAACGTGACAGTTCTTTTAACGAGACAATATGGTATTTTAGATGTAAAGAATTGAGTTTTTGCGTTTCGTTAAATGTTCGAGTCTTAAAAGTGTCACAGAAGTTTCAACTAAACTTTCTATATGTTATATATAAATTTCAATTTCAATCTTTTCACCTTTATTTGATAAAAAGTGAATCTATGTTTTTAACCGTAACCTTAGAATAAAAGATTGAGTAAACTTTACTCCTTGCATTACCTTCCGTTACTTCTTTACACTTTATTAAAGACTTATATGTAAAATTTATCGTTATTTGTAACCATGTTGGTACCTTATTCTTTGATACATTATGTACTAATGTAAAAGAAGGTAAAAAATGGAGTATTTTGAAAAGGATTAAGAATTACTCAATCTTTCTATTAAAAGACTAAACAGTGACTTTTCCATTCTAGGGTTAAACATGTTAATACTTTTAATTTTAGTAAACACATAATTGTTTCTCAGTTTATTTTTAATTTTTGCTTAGGAATATATGCCACTTTTCCCATATTTTTGTTCTGTAAATAGTGTGCATAATATTTTTCAATTTAATATCAATTAAAAGCCCATAGTAGTCCTACATCTCTAAACAACATCCATGTTGTAATTCTTCCAGTTGTTGATCTAAAATTCGTAATATTCGCTTAATTTTTAGAAACAATAACGAAGGTATGCTACAAAATTTCTGTTTTAAGATTTATATTCTTCCTTTTATTATAATCCACCTATTATTTATCTTTATTATTTCAGTCATTATGTAACCACAGTTTCACTTGGTTATTCCAGGTTTATGTTGTTTGAGTTAATTCGGGCACACCTGTTAAGGGATTTCCTTGTGTCTTGGGTCCAAAAATGAGAAATATTTCAGTGTTTCTAGGGATATACGCGACACATTAAACCGAAACTTTTTGGACTAGTTAACATACTTAAAAAGATATTATGTGGATTTTTTCATTCAATTTAATCTGTTAATAAACCTGTTAAACGTATTTAAACTGTACCACATACATATGCATATACATACATGCATATTAAAAATGTAAAAGAATTCAAATAAAAGTGTTACGTTTTACGCGTTAGAAGACTATTAAATGCGTCGATTGTTCGAAATAAATGATTCGGGCTTACTATTAATTTAAAAGTTTGATTGAAAAAAGTATTACTTCGTGACGCCAATATAATGGAAACGAGGCGATGCGCGAAAGCTAGGTATTAACGGCGTCGCGTCGTATCGACGCGTTAACGTGTGGAGGAGCTGGAAACTGAACGACCTCCGCGATGAAACATCGAGAGGATGAAACTCAACTTTACGTTAACGGAATTTAATTAAACGCCTTGCCTTCAACTTCGTAATCGAGAAAGTCGCGTTTCCTCGGATCGTGTGGCAAACGCGAGAAAACATTCGCAAAGTTACCTCTATACTTCGAAAAATGGAGCGAGTTGAAAAAGTATCTGTACCATCCTCGTAACTATCGACATTAAATGATTATAAAAATAACATATGAAAGACAAGGAAAATAAAAACAAAACAATATACTCGAGAATAGTGGAATAGTTTTAAAGTTACAAGCGATTGTTTATACACATTGGCTAACTTCGTCAATTTTTAACATTTTTAAAATCTTCATTTTCCATGTGATTCAGAAGCGTTCGTAGTTGATTGTAGTGATTTCTTTTTCGTTTATAATTTAATAATTTAAAAGTTATAAGCAATTGTTATATATATAATATGGTTAAGAGGTAACTATGTCAATTTGAAAGTACGCATCTATTGTTAGATTAAAAAGGAATGTCGATTGTTCTACTGAATTTTTATACTTTTCTTTTTAATAAGGATGAATATAATTTATTAACTCGTCGAGGTAACTACGTCAATTTTCAAGATTTTTCAAATCCGCCTTTTTCATGTGATTTAGAATCCTTTGTGGTTGTTTGTAGTGATTTCCCTTTTATTTATAAGCATTGGCTAACTCAGTCGATTGATTATAACTTTTGGACTATTCAACTCCAAATGAAAAAAAATAACTACAATCAATTACAAACGATGCTGAATCACATGAAAAAGCGGATTTGAGATATTTCAATGTTGAGATTTTCCAATTTTTTTTATTTATTAAATGATGAAACTATAAACGAAACTATTGTTACTATAATCAACTACAAACGAAATACTATCATTTCCCGTAAAAAAAGTGAATTTTTTGAAAATTGGGTGCCATAAATACTCCATACGAGCCAATCACTTGCGGACTGATGATATAATAAAACATTGTTTAATAATATGTCAGTCTTTATCCGCAACATCGAACGGCCTGAATGAAAACTCGAACAAAGCGGCTCGGAACGATACGAGTTAATTAATTATATTCATCCGTATTAAAAAGAAAAGTATAAAAATTCAGTAGAACAATCGACATTCCTTTTTAATCTAAAAATAGATGCGTACTTTCAAATATTGCGTCCTCTGCGCTACCGGCAACTCTACAATTACACACCTGTAGTGCATAATACAGCCATACTTTTTTAATTCTGACAGAATGGGACGTATACGTCTACATTCGACAGTTTTTAATATTCGAAAATGTACCCCGGGGTCGCAATTTCCAACGAAAGATCCGTTGTTCCGGTGAAAGGAATTAAACGTTTCCAATTTTCAAAAGTAAAAGTTTCCCATGGTCTCGTTCCGAGAACGCGTGTCGCGGTGCCTCGATGAAACACTTCCACGATGTTCCTGTGTTTCGCGTAAACCGCTCTGTGCTCGTCTTCAAAGGCTTAGGGGACAAGGCGAGGGGAGCACGCAGAGAAATTATGCAATAACTGTGTCTCTACGAAATGCGGGCGGCGCTGGTAATTCTACTTGAACAGTATAATGATACAAGAGGAGAGGGCGAGGCTCGTCAAAGTAAGCCGAGGGACTAAAAGGGACTTAACCCTCCAGTGCATAATTCATAACACATTAGAGTTGGAGACGCGAGCGAGCGCGCGATCTTCCGGCGCTCCATCGCGTCGTCCAATTAAAACTGCCGCGCAACCGAGTACAACGATCGACAAACATTCTTCGACCATCGTACTCATTATCAAATTAACGTTGCTATTGCAACAAAATCGAAGGATGTTCGAAAGGTTATCAGTCTTTACGAATAATAAATTGAATACGTAAATGTAATACGTACATTATTGTGTACAAGTCAGTAACTAACGACTTTTTTTTTTTTTTAATACTATGGTATGAAAGCAAGTGTTAAATATAGCTATATAATAATTTGTCTAGTCTTCACAAAATTCAATATATACTTTTTTATTCCTGTTAATCTTTGTGTGTCTTTGTTGATGTTTGAATAAGTTAGACTATTTTCGTATATTTTTGTGTATTTTGTATATTCTGAATACATTTTCTGTATATTTTCTAAATAATTTTTCTCGTTCTTTCAATACCTATAGTATGATATTTTATCACTTATTTACGTACATGTTTGTAAAAGCAGTTTGTACCTTTGCAGACGAGGAGCAATTGAACGAAACGTTGGGTATTCGTAATAAAAACTCTTACTGGAATTGAATGCCCTCCATTAATGGTCGTGTTTTAAAGCAGCTTTTGTAAACATTCAAGCGCGAAGAGGATACGGATAATATCATTTTTAAGTATGATAAGTTTTAGCCACATTTAGTGGAAAATAATAGTATGGGGGAATGAACGGCATTAGGTGCAAATTAATTGTGCAATAAATTTCGATTAACTTGACGTGAACACAATTCAGGGTCTTAATTTATGAAGCCTATTATAGGTAGAGAAGGGAAGCGCGGTTAAAACAATGGTATATCTAGAGATACATTTAAAATTAAGCTACGTTGACTACAATTTTGTAAAATTAAGAATTAATATTAATATTATTATATATTCTTCCTTCCTTTTCTAGAGAATATTACGCGGTTGGCTAGAAATTTTAAATCTATCGTTATCGCGGCACCTTGAAGTTTCAAATTTTTACTACATATTATAAGGACCTTATAAGCACCTTTAATTTCAGTCATCGCTGAAGGAGAACATAAACTATTGGCTGATGCACGGGTATAAGACCAACAGGCGCATAGTGTGTTTTTTTTGAGCGATCTAGCGGGACAAAACTTACGTGGTCCAATATCTCGGAAACTATTAGGCCGTCCGCACACGAAGCTACTCAAAAGAAACGTAATTAGTTGACTGAATTACAAACTAGTTACTTATTGGTTACTGATGATTTTGAACATTTTTGGAAAAAGCATCTACCACTGTCCATGCGGTGTAATACTACAGCAAAGTCATATTCTCGGGCATTGCTTGAACAAATATTGTTAATAATTAATGTAACTATTGTCAGAAATTAATTTTTAGTTACTTCGGCTAAAAAATATAACGATATAGACAAATTTCTCACGATTATTGTGTTCGATGAATATGTACTTATTCTGAAACGTGATTCTTCTTAATATTTAATCGAAGACTGAATGTTACTATATGCATTGTAAATACTCAATTAATTCGGAGATGAAAGGGGTAAGGAAGATTAAAGGTTTAATCTTTCCATAAAAATTTGTGTATCATACCAAAATAATACTAGAGACGTGTGTAAAATTTCAAATAAAAATCTTGCATACTTTCACCCTTTCAATATGGACGTTTGCTGCTAAAAAAAAATACTTGTCAAATATTTGATTGTGAACTACCTTCCAAATAAATTTAATCAAAATCAGCGTTTGCCCATTGAATATGTTCCCTTGTAAGGTCAAGCAATACACTATTCGTAATGCAATACACTCCCTTTATTAAAATAGATCATATTATTTTTATATACAGCCGAAAAAAAGAACTGCGCAAAACAAATCGCACACAAAAAAATCGCATAAAACAAGACCGCACAAAAACAGCTTTTACTGTATAACGCTTACATAAAAATAGATCGAAAATAAGATTTACGAATAAGCAAAATTTGAAGCAAATCGACGCAGGTGAATTTGAGAATCCTATCCGCAGTCAAGCATCAAATAAAAAAATTTCTCCCTGTCTCTCTCGTACCATTGACAAATTAAAACGCAGCTTCGAATTATTTCGTTTCAATTTGAATGTCATATTTCCATCGCTCGAAACATGACCAGGCCGATCAAATTGCAAATTCTAATTTCGTTACTCTTTTCAGCGAAGCTTTCCGCCGTTTTCTTTGATCATCCGATGCGCATCCAGCGCCGGGAAACGAGATTACCGTTTTACATTGTGCGCCGGGCAGTAGAGAGAGATTGCTCGAGAGCTCTTCTGAGGAAATTTCTGCCGGGTGTCCGAGAAACCCTTCCGCTTAACAACGGGATCCGTTTTAACGCCTCGCGAAGAACCAACGCCGCGAAAATCCAGTTCAAGAACGATACGGGGGAAATAAAAGCGTCACGAAAATACCGTGAAAAGTCTATCAGAGGGGGTGGGGAAACCCTCGACTTTTTGGACCATCAATCTCTTTTACGTGTTTGTCAGCAAATAATAAATACGCCTTTCGTTTCACTATCTGAACACACTTCTCTGAACTGATGAAAGCAATCAATTAACAGGGTAGAAGCAGCGTACTATAGAAGAGGACATAGAGGAATACAAATTCTCCATATTTACTACCTACTTTTCAAGTGAATATTTCATTTAAAACTGATCGATTGTTAGCTTTGTTTGTTTTTCTTCGCGAGTTTATGTGCGAAATATGTACGAAGAGTATCAATTGCCTGTTTCAATATGCACCCAAATTCTGCTGGTTCTATTAGGTTGTCCCAAAAGTTTCTTTCGTTTTATTAATAAGTAATACGTACACAATATTTCACGTCTAACGTTACATTATTGAATTGTGTACGATTCACTTTGCTCCATTACTGTTACAACATCAACATCTAAGAAATTAGATTGTTTATTTATATAAACACTACCGCACGAAATAATTGTGTGCAAATTACGAAAGAAACTTTCAGGACAACCTAATATTAGGTGTAGAAATTAATTTTGTGCCTTTACATGTGCCTGTACAAGGTAAACTTTACATTTATTGTGCACATTTCAACGGAGCGCATATACTTGTATAGCTAAATGTCGAAACAATATGAAGGTTGATACTTTACGTAATAAAATGTTTAGTAAATACAGTAGGAACCTCACTTATCCGAACAGGTGCGGGGACAAGGCAGTTCCGATAACCAAATTGTTCAGATAATAAAGGTTTACTAACTATCCCCTCCATGAACCGTTCACCATAGATCTCCATGCTCGACCATGGTTTGGTAATGCAGTCAAAGGGTTAACAATAATTAGCTAACGAAATGTAACAGATCTATAGTGTATAATCAGTGTTTTTCAATCTTTATGTAAACGCGGCCAGGTACATTTTTTTGTACGAGATGAGGGCTCGGTCTCAACATAAATACCTCATAATAATTCATAAATACTTTTTGAAATTTTTTCAGGTTCATGAATATGATTACGTATTAACCCTTTGCACTCGAAAGGTGACTCGAGTTTTCTTTAGGTTTCATTTCTTTGGAACTCAAAGTGCCAATAAAATCTTAAAATAGAGATCTCATTCGAGAAGTCAATATAATCTTAGCATTCGTGGCAAATAGAATGTCACTCGATAAGAAAGCATCTCGAGTTGCTGGTAGATTCCAAAAAAAGACCTCGAGTGCAAAGAGTTAATCATGACATAAGTATTAATAAGTATTATTAGTATATAAGTATAAGTAAGTATTATTAGTATATAAGTATTATTAATATTATAAGTAAGTATTAATAACTATCAATTACGGTATAATCATAAAAAGGATTAGTCCACATATACAGGGTGCTTCTTTTAAGTGAGTACAGCAGGATATTTCGGAAGATGTTGCAGTTATTAAAAATCTGTTTCTACAAAAGTTGTTTGGTATGTTGAGCTACATCATGTAGTAATAATTGTTTTTTTGTGGGTGGAGTAATAGAGGAGATCTGGAGGTCGATGTAATTTTTTTAAATGGAATGCTATATTCAGTATACAAGAATATGGTAGAGTATCGAATTCTAAATAAAAAAGTGTTGACCTTTATTAGCCCTAAACCTAATAGGTAACGAGTAATTTCACTTTATTACTTGAACATTTGCTTACCATAAAAGGACTAGTGTATCAAACACCAGTAAAAGACGTAAATGATTTACGAACAAAAATTATGACCGCATGTAAATCAGTATCGGAGAAAATTTTAAAAGCTGTTGAGAAACAATTGTTAACAAAATTACAGATGTGTATTTCCAATGATGGTGAGCATGTAGAAGGATAAAAAATTACTGAACAAGTAATTTAATTGATACTTCATATCTTTAGCAAAACTATTTAATCTGTGTTCATAATATTATAATTGCAGTAATTTGATACGAACACAACCGACGCTGCTCAGCAGCGTTTGCTAGCTCTCAGCCGCTTACACTAAGAAAATTTTCAAGTAATAAAGTAAAATTACTCGTTACCTATTAGGTTTAGGGCTAATAAAGGTCAACACTTTTTTATTTAGAATTCGATACTCTACCATATTCTTGTATACTGAATATAGCATTCCATTTAAAAAAATTACATCGACCTCCAGATCTCCTCTATTACTCCACCCACAAAAAAACAATTATTACTACATGATGTAGCCCGTCATACCAAACCACTTTTGTAGGAACAGATTTTTAATAACTACAACATCTTCCGAGATATCCTGCTGTACTCACTTAAAAGAAACACCCTGTATATTGTTATATATATATATATAAAACAATATCACATCTCCTCCTATGGCCTGGTATAACTGGTGTCGGCGGTTGAGAAACGCTTGTGTATATGACATTTTGATGGCAGGAATCGAGGCGCGAGTGGAATAAAGTGACACACAGGTTTAAGTTGATGTAATATATGTAGTATAATTGTTAATATACATAGAGGAACTCAGAGACTTTGTTCTCTCTGTTACAAGAAACGTAGAACCTCTGCGTCACTTTATTCCACTCGCGCCTCGATTCCTACCATCACATTTTCTATTCAAAATATTCTACTTAATTTATAGGCGAAGTTTACCGATCACCTCACCAGATGCTCTGTAGAGTATTGAAAAACGCGGCCAGGTAAATCTTTTTAATAAATTTCTGTGAAACCAAAGACTCTACTTCGAAGAAAAACATCTACGAACGTTCATGACTCAACGTAGTATTATTTCAATTAATAATTAGTTGTATTCTGATGTAAGTGAATTTGAAATTCACGAAATCACTTTTAAATTACATATGTCGCCCTAGAGGCGCCACCCGAGAACAGAAATACAGAGAACACTTCTGTAAGGTTTGAGCGTTACTTTAGTACCTATTCCAACACGAAAGACTTCTGCGCACCTAGTCTATCTCGATAAATAAAACCGTCATAGCCGTGGAAGGAAAGGGAACCGATAGAAAAAAGAGACGGGAGCTTTCGGTGGCTTACATCCTAGCAGCCTCTATCCAGTTTGTGTCTGATAATTACGTGGCATCTTGGGTGAATGATGCAGAAGGTCGACGGGAGGGAACGGAGTAGAGTTTCTGGTTTGGTCCTAAGCGCGATCAAGCGATTAAATCGCGCCAGTGACACAAAAGCTCGAAGAAGACGACGACGACGACGTCGTCCTCGCATCCTTTACCGGGAGAAAGAGAGTACGGTCGAATCGAGACGAGTCAGGTCGAGTATCGATTAGGTTGGTGTAGGTGGAAGCGAGCTGAAGTCACCGAGATACCAGGAGAAGGAGGCGATAGAAGGTGGCGGCGGCTGCGACGCCGCTGAGGATCGATCGTCGCCTCTGGCCCCAGCCGAAACAAATGAAATCGTAACGAATGTTCTCGTGACCGGTTTCTGTCGAACCCTTTCAGCCCTTTGCGCTCCGATGTCCCTTCTGAGGAGACATTGTATTTCTAACGTATCACTCGGATGTCCCATCTGAGGGCCGATTAATGCTTTTTTTTAGCAAAAGTTTTTACCATCTATAAGCAAAGCATTCGGGTTACAAAATAAAATCTATCAGAAAAATTGCATTTTTAGAAAACAATCGATTGCGACGAATCCTGGTAAAACCAAAAGAGTTCTCGAATACTTAGGACCACAGCAAAGACAGTTCCGAAGAGTTCTACCAATTACAACTATTGGATAATTATAAAAACAATTTTAAGTGCGAGAATCTGTGGCACCTTTCACCTACAGAGGTGAGCTGCTGTTCGATTGCGATCGGTTCAAACCGAAGTTGGCCTCGACTTTGTTTAACGCTTTATACGTTGTCGTTTGACAGAGGCAGGTGCTTGAAAAAACGCAATTGCCGTGGACAGAGCATTTTTCCCGATTTTGAAATCGTCGATAATTTGACGCGGATCGATTACGAAGTGCACTTGATAATCCCTGGAAATTGGAGTGCACATGAGCATAGGAAATAATGGCTACGACTATACAGGTGATTTGGCGTCATCGATCAACACGGTCGAGTAGTGTGCAAAAGCTTATACAGGGCGTTCTTTAACCCTCTGTTCTCGAGTGGCGCCTCTAGGGCGACATATGTAATTTAAAAGTGATTTCGTGAACGTACAATTTCAAATTCACTTACATCAGAATACAACTAATTATTAATTGAAATAATACTACGTTGAGTCATGAACGTTCGTAGATGTTTTTCTTCGAAATAGAGTTTTTGGTTTCACAGAAATTTATTATAAAAATGGACTGAATTTGATTCTATAGACAAATAGAATACCTATTTTTATAGGTATAGAATAATAATGCCTCGAGCGCGAAGGGTTAATATGTGGGCGCTTTTGGGAGGGTAAGGTCCTGACTCTAGTACGAATCGAGAAGTCCTTTACTAATTTGAAAACTGCAACTTCGTTATCAAGATATAAACAGTTGAAATTTGCAAGTGTGACTTTCTTATATATATATATATATCTTGATAACGAAGTTGCAGTTTTCAAATTAGTAAAGGACTTCTCGATTCGTACTAGAGTACAGAGTCTTTGTGTGTATATATATATATATATATATATACAATATACAATATATATATATATACACAAAGTCACATAGAAAAAATACGCAACGATGCACACTTACTACTTGAAAATAACCTGAGCAACTCTAGGTCAGGAAGTACAAGGCCAACCAATTGAATAGTAAATAATAATACTTTGATGAATTTTGTCGCTCCTCTAAACTGAATCATCGCTACTAAAAAAATGTCTTACATCTGTTAAGGGATTTGGAACATCATCCTATAAAAAGCTAGTCAAAATCGGTGCCTTTTAATTGGGTAAGTTTCGTAGACCCCGGAAGTAACACAAGTACTAAATATTAAATTCTTCTTTGAATTTATACTATTTATATCTAATCTCGGAGAATATACTGTACAATAACGTTGGCAAAATAAAATATATAAGCTAAATCAGAAGTTGCACACTTTCCGTAACAATAAAAATATGAAAGATGTAATGTACCGTAGGTGGACTGACTTTTGCATAATACTATATGTACCAACGATACCTTTCCACTTATCGAAGGCAAATCGATAGGTGA
>NW_026534329.1:7334744-7342896 GCF_026225885.1 Hylaeus anthracinus | reverse complement strand
TCTGAAGCTAAGTTTATTACAAGAAGGTGGACTGACTTTTGCATAATACTATGTGTACCAACGATGCCATGTCACTTATCGAAGCCAAATCGATAGGTGAATGACAAAATATAAAAATTAGATCGTGTAACTTAATTCATTATTTTATCATTTCTATTCATTATTTTATCATTTGTATTATAGGATTTTCAGAGGCTATATTTTTTACAAGAATACTTGTAATGGACATAGCAGTATGTAATAACTTCAATTTGTAATGTAATTTTATTTTTCTGGAGATTCTAAAACTATAGGTTACTCGAGTGAAACTTTGTTTCTACATCAGTGACAGTTATGTTTCACAAACTTTTCTATTTTAACAAATACTTCTCCGGATAGAAATAATTAAATTTAACACAATCTTGTTCTGATAAACAAGGAAATTTGTTACGATGCCAGGATCCCATCTGCAATTATCTTTTTATGATACAATAACGATGCATTTCCATAAATTCAGTTCAGGTATTATATTAACGTTTCGAAGAGTTAAAGAACACTTTTTTTATGAAACATTTAGTCCACTCAAATGATCCACGGATAGTTGCCTTAACTAGAGCAAATGCTTTAGCGGACGGTAGAGCACCGACGATAACTCGGCCACAACGGAACCATTGCAATTTCGAAGTTTAATTTCAAGAACCAATAAAGCCCGGGAAAACTGCAACAATAAGAGGAAGGCAACTGACGGCTTTAAAATGCTTAAACGCGAGTGGGTGGACGGAGACGTCATCGCCGCGTGTTTGGATAGTTTATTTCTATTGGAATCGCGAATGGACCATTATTTATTTACTCTATTTTTTTTTTTTTTTAGAGAACGTGACTGGCACATGTATATTTCAGTATAAATATACAGTAGACTGAATACATATATACCTTCTCTATGTTGAAACCACGACTGGTCGACTTGCGTGTATACGCTCCACTATGTATTGAAAATATTGTTACCGTGCTTTCTGCGCTGAATAATATTTACTACCCCTTTCGATCAATTTAAACTAAAAGCTTTACTGCCAATATTTATCAGTTTCCAAATAGCATTGTTTATCGCTACGTTTCGCTTCAATGTTATTTTGCGCGAGAATATCAGGATTACGAAAGGTCTAGGATGAATATTCCTTCTTAGTGTCTGATCGCAAACTCTGTCAAAACGTATCATTCATTTGATTCCGACGTTTCGACCACGGCTGCTGGTCATCTGCAGAAATTACATCAGTAATCGACAATCACACAGGGTGCCCCAAAAATGTTGGAGATCCTTGAAAGGGGTGGTTAGGTGATTTGCAAAATTTTCGTTAAGGAAAAAGTTGTTTCAAATCACCCCCAAACCACCCCTTTCAAGGACCTCCAACATTTTTCAGAGACCCTGTATATTACGTAGAAAATGATGGTCGAGCGTGCTGGTCTAACAGATAACTTCGTCAATTTTCAAGAATTTTACAATCTTCTTTTTCCATCTGATTCAGAAAAGTTTGTAGTTGATTATAGTGGTTTCCGTTTCGTTCGAAGTAGAATAGTTTAAATAAAAAAGTATAAAAGTACAAACGACGGTTTATACACATTGTCCAACTTCGTCAATTTTCAAGATATTTGAAATCCGCTTTTTCCATGTAACTCAGCATTGTTTGTAATTGATTGTAGCGATTTCCCTTTCGTTTGGAATTGAATAGTTCAAAAGTTATAATCAATTGACGAAGTTAGCCAATGCTTACATACAATCACCAGCAACTTTTAAACTATTCAACTATAAATGAAAGGGAAATCACTACAAGCAACTACAAACAATTCTAAATCACAGGAAAAAAGCAGACTTGAAAATCTTGAAAATTGACGCAGTTACCTGTTAGGCATATAAACAATTATAACTTTGAAACTATTCCATTACAAACGAAAGAGAAATCACTAGAAACGAAATACTATCATTTTCCATAAAAGAAAGTTAATTGTTTGGAAGTCGGGTGCCAGGTTCACATAGCTATTCTAATAGCCATCAGGTTAAGACTTAGATTATCTACCTATACACAGATTCATTGTAGAGATCATGGTGGCCACTAAAACCGGTTTAAAAAATTCCCTGACTTTTCTCTGACTTTCCCCGACCAAATTACGAAATTTCCCTGACTTTTGGAACACGAGAGAAAAGTATAAAGTGTGAGCAAGATCTAATCAGTGGCGGTAATTTTTATACACCTGATCTAGTGCTAATGTGAATAATAAATACAATTAATCCCGAACTAATGATATTTATAATATTTTCGCAATTCCTTCAGTAGTTACCCTGAAATTGAAATCCATTTTGTATCAAAAATTTTCGTGCGTCAACCAGAGAGCGTTTTTACGGCGAAATAGATCGTTTTTCGTTGTGGGCGATACAATGTTTACAAATACGATGTACGTTCATTGGGAAGTGATTTTTTTTTTATTCTCTGACTTCTCTTGATTTTCCTGACTAGTGAGCACCATGAGAAATGGATGTAACAAAATGACAAGTAAAAATTAGATTTATAAATGATTGAATATAAAGGTACAGAATTAATTTCTCCACCTAATAAATTAATTTCTCTCCTCAATTATCAATCATGACTTTTCACTGAATTCTGGATTGAATTACCTAGAGCATGATTTAGTGAACGCCGATGTAAAGGGAGAACAAAGTGTAACGATAACATTCTTTTGGTACATTCTGCACAATACCGCTGTGATATCTTTTGGAACATCTAACATCGAACGAAGCATAAAGAATCCGCGTTGCATCCTTTCCAACAGTACCTCATACTTTATCGCATGTAGTCAGGATAGCAATGGGGACGGTAGAAACCGTGATCGATCATCGGACAAGAACGCCACCGGTACCAATACCGGCTTATACGGTCGAGCGGCTCGTACGTTTTACGCTAAGGTTGGCACATCGGTTTTGGCAAATGCTTGGTTATTCAATCGTGTCCGCGATCGATGCGATTTCGCGCCGGTCCTATCTCCGTTTCGATTATTTTCGAAGCTGGAAGCGAAGGTAAGTCGGGGCCGTCGACCTCCGCGAGCCGTTCTCCGATAATCCGATAAACGGTCAGGAGTAGCCCGTTCGCGTAATTGCTCGATCAATTTTCTCGCAGCGTGTGGTGCCCGCATAGGGGCGTGTAGGGCGTGTAACGCGGTTACGCCCCGAGGAAATCGAGAAACGTAATTCTCTGGACGAGCAGCCGAGACCACTTCGAGCTACGGAATGATGCAGAAATTTACCAACAGCCGTACAAGTGAAAATTAACAGAGACGTTGCAACGGTTTAAAAAACACCTTCGTAATTCTTGCACGATTGCATAGAGGTTTAAGTTTCCTTAAGACTTATTTAAGATACTTTATTTAATTTTTACTCGTAATTAGACCGCGGATTTTATGCATTTGTGGCGCATGGTAACGTAGAAATTATATAGTTATATTAGAATTATATCATATCTATTTTGACGTCTCTAGAAACGTTAGTGTTACATTATGCACGCACGGTTATTTGATCATGATTGTCTGATGGCCTCTTGACGGGAAAAACGAAACAAATTTTCGGCGAAAATAAATGTTGGTATCTTTAATGTCAACGGTTCGAGTTACTGTAAACTCTTAATAAGGAGAACTTAATAATGAGAACTTCCTAATAACGGCTCTTTGCTAAGTTTCAGAAGACGTACGTATGCGACTAAAAAAATATTTTCTCGTGCAGGGTTATTTTCATTTGCTATTTAAACTAGAGGAAAAAAGGGGTTGAAAGAAAATTGAAAAAATTACGATACTTTAAATCTATGTTTTCGATTTTTTCGTGCAATTGATACTCTCAATAGTTCGAAAATATAGTAATTTCGAGCCTATCAAAAATACCCTAGAACGAAACACAGACTAAAGTATATTTTATATGCACGCACAATTTCAACTTCATCCGACATGCGTTTTTTAAGTCATCGTGTTAACATATCTGAAAAACAACGTTTCGAGAAAACACGCGTAAGGTTTCCTGTTTAATCAGTCTAATGAGAACGCTCGTGATTTAAACGGCTATAACTTTGGTAATTTAAAAACTTTGTTCGTATAATCTGGTAAATATTAAAGATATTTTGAGCAACCGGAACATAAAGCTACTTTATTATTCAAAAAAGTGTTCCCTCTTAATTTGCATACAAATCAGTACCAGGTAGTAAATATAAAATAAAATATCTTAGATCGTATTTCCGGCATTCTACACTAATCAGCGAACACGTTCTTGTCCACCGCGGTTTTAACGACGAGGTCGCGATCCATCCGAAGGCCCATTCATCTGCGTCGCTTTAATATCCTTCGCCGCCACTTTCGCATCCTACTTACGCCCGGTGACTATCGCCGCGGTAATGAAAATGCCTGACGGTCGCCGGGTGATTAACGTTCGAACGGAAATAAATCGTTGCTCGTGTTCCAGCTCGACCGCTACTGTTTCAAGTTTTTTGTTCGCACGGGGAACGACAGGCGTATATCAATCGCAGTTGTAACGCCGTCGCGTCGGTTCGGAGTCTCTTTGTAATTCCGCGCGTGATTCAGCTACCGGAATCCTCTTACCTTTGCCACGGCCATTGTTCGACGCGAACCACGGTTCGATCGTTTCCGGTCCCGGTCGTCGGAACTCCGACAATTCCCTGCATCGACTTAATAACGTCGTGTGCGTGTCGATCTGTATTCAAATTGGCCGAAAGAAACGGGCCGCGTCGCGTCGTCGGGTAACTGGCCGTAACAACGACCCTGTAAATACAGTGGCGCACTCACGGAGATGCAACGTGCCATCCGCACCCCTTCTTCCGCTATAAATATCCATTTGGAAACATTGACATTTTTTCAAACGCAGGCGTAAAAGTAAATTAACACTTTATTTACCGGGAGCCTATTTTTAGGCTTTTTAATTGCATTATTTAGCTATTCGAATTTATGTACCGTGTTGATGGTTGTCTATGAACAATGTCCAGTGTTTGGAAACAGACTTGGCTTTCAATGTACCCGGTAACAGTATGGAGGAATGATTGTCAGCCTAGATTGACATATGATACTGTAGATAATTCTTTTTTTAATTAAAGTCTGTTTCTAAATAGCCCGGTAGACAAAGTGTTAAGAGGGGTAGCCGACAATGCAACGAGCCAAAAAAGGATACGATCTTTAATCCTTAGCACTCGAGGCTTTCCTTTCTGGTATCTACCAGCAACTCGAGATGTTTCTCAGCATTCTATTGCCATGAATTCTAAACTTAATCAAGTCATCTTTATCGACACCTCGAGTTCCAAAGAATTTAACTCTTTGCACACGAGGCCTTTTTTTCTGGTATCTACCAGCAACTCGAGATGTTTCTCAGCATTCTATTGCCATGAATTCTAAACTTAATCGGGTCATCTTTATCGACACCTCCAGTTCCAAAGAAGTGGTGCCCCTTTTGATCATTCAAAGTATTCTTTCTCACGTTTGAAAAGAAAATCCTACCATGCAATTTTGCAACACCCTTCGGAACGTATTAAGTTGCGCAGAATGTTCGTGGGAATTTCTAAGGAAAATTGAAAGGCACATTTGAATTTTAACCCTCCGAGATGCTTTCTTAGCATTCTATTGCCACGAATGCTATATATATTGACTTCTCGAATGAGATCTCTAATTTGAGATTTGTGAATAAGGTCACCTTTACCTCGCCGACAAACATTTTATCGACACTTCGAGCTCCAAAGAAATTAAACTTAAAGAAACATTAGTTAGATAGAATATTGTAGATTTGCTGCGTGAAACCTAATGGTGACCGAGAGTCACCTCTCGAGTGCAAAGGGTTAACAAGCAGCAACAAAAAGAATAAATGGTCAATTACTATAAGGTTTCGTATTACGTTTCACTACAGTATTAAATGAATTAATAAAAAATGCTAGTACAGTATTATCTCGAAATAATCAACTCGCTATCCCCACCTTTTTCTTTGAAGTCGCCCGCCCAGTGAGAGATCCGAAAAGAATTCGATTTTACTAATGCTAGAATGAGTAAATGAAAAATCATCCCATCCCAACCCTCTGTTTTATCTACGGGTTCATCCTCGTCACATTCGAGAACAATATCAAACCGAATAGCATACCTACCTCGAAACAAGCAACTCGTCGGTCCTGACCGAGTTGCTTATTTCGAGACAGTACTGTGATTGTTGTAAATGCAGCCAATGTCGGAAAAATCGAAATTTGAAGATTTAGCATTATTAAATGCACTCTGTTCACCTCCGAGTGCAAAGGGTTAACGTAAACATGTAAACATTTCTCTACATTTTTTTTGTATTAAAAATTTTCTTTCGCGATACTTTGAATTGCGAAACGCCTCCCAACCACCTCACTCCTATTTGAAAAAACTCTGTATCACCGCGGTTTAGGAAACGCGGAACCGCGCGAGAAATTTCATGCAGAGACTAGCAAAGCGCGCGCGAACTGAAACACAGCCGACAGGTTATTCGTTTTCGCCGAGTCGGCGTGCCTGTAAGTTTCTACAATAGAAACCTGTCACAATTTTTCATTATTCCGCTTTAAAGTGGCGGCGGCCAGGTGGTTTCGGTCCGCGGAATGCGCGCTGCTCGCGTGCCGAGTGCGCGTGTTTGTTCATGTTGGTGTGCACGCACGACACTCGTGCATGCACGTAACAGGAGTCACTGCGAGTTACGAGCCAGCCTACAGCCAGCAGCGGTCGGTTATTTGGGTTAACTGCGGCCCGAACGCAATTTATAGTATAAATTCTACACTCATCGCGATGTACGCCTAGATCTCCAGCGTGTACCCGCGGATATTCGTTTGTTACGCTCTGCGCCGCTGATGGCGTTCATTCGACGACGAATCTGCGGTTCGGACGATCTGAGTTATCTACAGTCGGATACAAATCGATTACCTAATAGAGCTCCTTATTTTATGTGTACCATAGCGAGCTGAAAAGAAATGGTGGAAGAGCGATTGCAAACTAGCGATCAGAAAAGAAAAATACGCCTTCAACGGATTTAAAAAACATAAGACAGTAGATATAACAATATTGAATTTAAAAAACTTAGAGCAGAGGTCGGGGAAACAATTAGTTTTTTTATGAAGTAAAAGACTGCAAGTAACATTATCAGGATTGAGAATTGGCTACACAAATCTGACTCTTTTGTGACGTGCCTCTTACAATAAAACATTTAATTGAAGAAGGTTAAA
This sequence comes from Hylaeus anthracinus, assembly GCF_026225885.1. NCBI lineage: Eukaryota > Metazoa > Arthropoda > Insecta > Hymenoptera > Colletidae > Hylaeus > Hylaeus anthracinus. The sequence continues at coordinate 7,335,661 of NW_026534329.1, read as the reverse complement.
CTTTCAAATAGCATGCAGACAATCCTTAATAACAGAAACGAATTCCTCAAATTAGTCAAGATATTAATGAAATATAACATGTTCAATAAATTATAATTAAATTGTAATCATTAACGTGGTGGTCACTAATAACCTCGTAGTTGATGTGACCTTAAATAATGTAATTAAAAGAAAAAAAAATATATATATGTGTTAAGGGGTACAGTGCAGGGTGGGTTGGTGTAGAGTTCTCGAATGAGATTGATCAGTTCTCTACGAAATTATCTGATAGTCCTCTCATACAAATAAATAATTACGATAAATACCTGTAATTAGCTTTAGAAGTCAATGATAGGTTCGTCTATGCTAAGTTGTTCCGACTTACCTGGAACACAAAATTAAAATCGAGTTAGCAACCAGGAATCACAATTTTCGCTCCAACATGATTCTTACACTAATTCTGGGACACCCTCTATGTAGGACCCAACGAAAGAAGCGCAGTTAGTTGATTCCTTCACCAAGCGTTATCATCAGTAAATTCATAACTCCGTAAAAAGATTCTTGTAAAGTGTTTGTAAGCGCCTGATACTATCAAAATAGATATGCGTTTTGCAAACAAAAGAAGATTAATGATTCGAGAATCTCTTCTCTCCTTTCAATGGCATAACAATTCGAATACTTATCAACGGATCTGTATATATCGTATAATGTTTCAAATTGAAATAGCTAATAATTTCTCAAAATTAGAATATCAAATATCGTTGAATATTTCAGCTTCCGGGTATATAAATTTAGCAAATATCTCTATAATTATATCGTTTCAAAATAAAGCTATCGAGGCCAAAACTCCAACGAAAATCTAAAAAATCAAACTAAAATAACCAATAATTCCTCAAAAATAGAATGTCAAACATCGTTCAATATTTAGGTTTTCAGGC
>NW_026534329.1:7313098-7334734 GCF_026225885.1 Hylaeus anthracinus | reverse complement strand
AAGCTATCGAGGTCAAAACTCCAACGAAAATCTAAAAAATCAAACTATAATAGCCAATAATTTCTCAAAAATAAAATCTCAGATATCGTCCAATATTTAGGTTTTCAGGCATAGGAATTTTGCAAATATTTTTATCATCATATTATTTCAAGATAAAGCTATCGAGGCCAAAACTCCAACGAAAATCTAAAAAAATCAAACTAAAATAGCCAATAATTTCTCAAAAATAGAATGTCAAACATCGTTCAATATTTACGTTCCCAGACATCATTTCATTCATCATTTCAAGACAAAGCTATCGAAACTAGAACTCGAACGAAAATGTATAGAAAAAGAATCGGTTCTCCTTTGTTTCCAAGCTGGGCGACCCCTTGAGGCTAGATACCGAAACGAACTTCCGTACAGGGTTCGTCTGTATCGGAACTCTTGACTCTCGATCGAACGCAATTAATTCTTTGGCAAAGTATAGCGGGCTATCTTCCCGATAGCACAGATAGAATCTAACGAACCTCCGTAGACACCAAGGCAAATAAAAACACGGAATCCTGGTCGGTGGCAAGAACCCGGAAGGTACTTTGGTCGACGGTAACTCCGCTAATTGCTGCCAAAATTGCGTCTAATTGACGGGCAGACGCTTCATCAGCATTAACGGGAAGCTGAAAATCAGGCAGCGCGCGCGTGCGCGTATACCTAAACGTCGTCCTACAGGGTTTGTTTCACGAGGGGGAGGAATGGAAACAGAGGGACACGGTCGCGGTGGATGAAGAGAAGATGCTGACAACGAGCCAGCCAGTCCTTGTCAGTTACTGCGAAGCAGAGGAGGATTTCCTTTTGCTGTCTCAGCGGATCGTGCTTCACCAACACCGACGCGTTACGACTCCCTTTTCTTGGTTTCCCGGCTGTTCTGCGAGTGTAAGTCACATTTCGTTCGAGTCTCCGGATCACTTTCGGGGTCGCGCACCATCCACGACGAATCCACCATCTCCGTTATCGCCTTTTCGTTGCCGTGGTCGCACGACGGCCAGACAGACGCGGTCCTGGATGCTTTTGTGTTCCGCTCGCGACGTCGGAAGGACAGAGAAAACGATACCGTGTGAAAGGAAACGTTCTTTCGTTCGACGTGTCTTGTCTGACGTTTCAAGTTCAGGCTCCTTCTTCGCGAACTCTCGCTTGCAGCGGTTGTAGGATACGCTTTTTGACGAGAAAAAGATTTAGGTAAAATTCGAAACTGATTGTACAAAAAGAATGAAAAAACCGTGGTAGAATTTGATTAAGATGATTTGTTGTAAGGTACAATTTGTATTTAGCGCCTTGCTGTTTGTATGCGAGTGCGTGTACAAGCCATGTACAGCGCTCGTGCGAGAGGACATTTTCGAACGTAGATCAGTTAGCTGTGTGTTGTCCAGTAAGAAAGAGTGCTGTTAAATCTGACTGTATATGTTCTTACGCTGTTTTTCATTACGCTAAACTGTTTCACTATTCCAATTAAACTTATGTCTCTAAATTTGACCTGAACTTTATTTCGTAGTCACGTTTCGCGAATACACTCGCCGAACTACTGTTTTACAACATGATGCATAATTATCCGGTTTCTTTCGTACCGTTCTGTCATTTGAAATTAGCGTTCATTTACGTTATATTATGGACCGCATTAAAGATTTTGAAATAATTTCCACTCCCAGGAAGTGTGGGTAGCGGGTCAATTACGGCGTTATTGAGTAGCATTTTTAAAAATATCAAATACGTCTGTTTTTAGTTTTCTGATCTGATGTCTAATTCTCGGGATATCCACGATTTTCAACGACCTTTTACCCATTTTGATTTTTATCAATTACAGCAACGTCTGTAAACCAAAATGCAAAAACTCGTAGGTTAAATTGGGATACTTTTTTCTGAAGAATCCAAATCTGTAATAAAAGATGGAGGTTCTCATTCAAGTTTCTTATCTTTCCCCACTCGATCCCTAAGCAGAGGCGGTGTGTATATTTTTCGATACGTATACATATGTGTAAAGAAAGTATACTTTCTTTAATCTGAATTACGCGCGCTAATTACTCAGGAGGATTGAAAATTAGAGATAGAAGGACAGAGAGATAGACAACACGGGCATAACTAAGCTAATAAGATATAAATAACCATTTTAAATTGTGTACAAGAGAGAATAGAGAGAAGAGACTTATGTTGTCGTTCCTCTATTTTTCAGGTAAAATTATGTTATAAATATCGTAAATAGTGTACATAATGTATAATATTAATAACCAAATAAATACTCTATTTTTCAGAGTAACATATATTTGTCTACTTTCTTACATCAACTGACGATATAACATCATTATATATATATATATATATATTTTTTTTTGAGATTTCAAACGCTAAAAAAAAACAAAAATAACTCCGATAGAGCCACCAACGATCGTTGAACGTCCGGCTATAAAGGTGGACTACCGTTTTACCTCGAAGAATCAGTCCCCGACCCAGCCATAAATTCTTCGGAAAACGAACGAGCTATCTGCTTTTCAAACATTCTGTAAACACGTTAACGCGGGTATTTTATCCGTGTATTCTTGTTTTCGGTTATGGCTCTGCGCCGGTGTCTTGGTTCTCCGACGAAATCACTGCTCACAGGAAAGGGTTAAGCCGCTTAGCGTTACGCGACTCGACAGAGAGGAAGTAATGTAAATCTATGCCACGCGGCGAATAGCTTGGTTTCATATAATACGATGACATCGACCTCGGAAAAAGCGGCCAGGACCCGCAAAAACCTTACTTCCTCCGAGACCCTCGTGGCGAATGTAAATTTCGATGTTTTTTCTTTCGTTCTCCGCTTTCCTCTACCTCGCCTCCTCGGTTCGGAAAGTAAACCGATTAATAGAGGACGAAGCGAAACGGGTTTGTTTTATTCTCATCGTCGTCGCTTCGTCTTCTCTCCTCTTTTTCAGTCATTGCACCGCGTGTAAAATCAATACCGGATCCGGAATTTATTCGCCCCGACACGAACGGAACAAATGCGACAGCCAACAGTCGCGAGGAAGAAGTAGAGCGTTTTAAACTGAAACATTTCGTACGGAGGGGGCGAGCCGCCGGAAACGTACACACCCGGCGTTTCGAAAACAGGCGACGGAAACTTCGCGGACAGTACACAATTCGACTTGGTATCGAAGTTCCACGCGGACATACGAGGGTACCACGGAAGAGAAACGCTTCGCTTTCAAGTTGACGGTTGCTTTTTAGTTTCCGTCCCGTGGAGCTCTTTCCCGCTCGATCTTTTGCTGCTCCCACTGTTTCGTACTTTATCACGCGAACGTTAGCGCGAACAAAAGGTGATCGCATGGCCAAACTTTGTCCGAATTCGGATCCATTAGTTCTTTTGCCAGACGCTGCTAAACCGACGATCACCCGTTCCAGCAACACTCACTCGATGAAACGCTCCGTGAAAGCTGTCCGCGTCGTCTTAGCGATTGCCGTGTGCTCCGTCACCTTACCCACCTTGACAGGTACGTGTAAGTATAACGCTTCCTTTCAAGCATACAGCTCCGTTGCTTCGGACTGACCCATTTTTCATAATACTACGCTTTATCTTCTTCTCGCGTGTTTTGACATCCCCGTCGTGGTTCGTTCGTCTCAAGTTTAAGAAACATACGATGGACAAACAAAAATATCAGCACGCTCAGTGTTATTTAACGCGTTCACGGCGGCGATTCTATTTGTATTTCTCGCCATGGGGCGGCGCGATGATACACGCCATCTCATAAACGCGCGAGCGTGAGTCGCCGGTGGTAAAATCCGCCCGATGGGATATCTAAGTGTGAACCACTTATATAATTATACAACCAGATTTTATATAAATATATGCGAGACATAACCATTTAAAGATCACGAGAATCGTGATCGTGCGCCTAAAATCATGAGTGATCACGTTCCACTGACATCAAATGTTTATACTTTATTACGATTGTGTATATAATTATCATTTCAGTGGTATATAGTTTACGAAAGAGATTGTAACGGAATCAGTTTATTTTTTTGTACATACAAATATAAATAAATAATAAACAATATAATGTACACGAGGAAGAACTTTTGCTTACATTACATCATTTACAGATCTCATCTTCCTTCTCTTTCCTCATTTTTTCTTTCAACACATTTCTTATCCTCCTTTTTTTGCCGTCCATTATTTTTCTATTTCATTCCTTCCATTATTTATTGTATAAGCCTATTTTAATAACGGCCATCGGTGATGTTATTATCCCCGACCAAAAAATTTTGTTTGTCTAAAAAATGTACACGCGTAGATCAGAGGAGATATTTGGACGGGACATGTCCAACCAATTCTAACGAGGTCTCGTCGAGGGATGATTTAATTTTCAGTCAACGAAGGCTTTTGGCGAAAAGCTCGCAATCACCGGATAATATCCAGACGAGCTTCGCCAGACTGGTGGGCGGCCGCGATACCATGATGGACGTGACTTGCAAGACGGAAAATACGTCGGGGGATTGGCAGCGAAATCAAATTATCCGGCTATTGTGCCCCGCGGCGACGCTCCAGGGAGAATAACGCGGAATCGTATCGCGATGACGGAGACATAATGTAAGGAAGTACGAGCGCATTCATAAGAAAAGTTACCGTTCTTATCGTCTTTAGGTACGCCGTTAATGTCCCCGTGTATCGCCGAGAGTACGTTGCACAAAGTATTTTTGGAACTGCAATGCATCCCATTGCTCGCGAGATTCTTGGCGAAGTAATTTAATGTCGGCAACTTGGGCTACAAGGCGCAATCTTAATCAATTTCACAGAGTGCGCTCGACACATTCTAACGAAAACACGGTCTCGCCTCGCGAAATGGAGAAATGCAGAAATGCACTTGTCCGTATGCATTTGCATCCGCGCTTGCTTTATCAGCAACGGTTTCTAAGCTTTTCGAGCTCAAGGCACAGTTTAACTCATTCAGGACCAATGTTGAGTTAACGCAACACTTAATTTGCAATTTCGACATGGGCTATTTGCATTGAATAATTCTGTGTTTCGATCCTCGATCGGCTATATGGGTATCCTCGATTACAAGTGACATTTCGCACTCAACCCTTTGCATTCTGTGCCGTCGTATTTAACTCTTTTTCGGTTGCATTTAATTTTTCTTCGGGATTTATTTTGATTAAACGAAAAATAATAATACGATGCAATATTAGAAAGAATAAGCAACAATTTAATGACTTTCTTTCAACTTTACATATACGTAACACAATACAGTAAAGACTGGATAAGTGCAAGAAAATCGGGACCCAAGCATTGCAGTTATTCAGTCGAGGTTCCTATTCTGTGTTTACGTTTGGCTCGAGTAGGAACAAAAAACTTGTAATTACGTTGCCTCCGAAAAGATTATTTAATATAATTTAATATAAAGGAAATAGGAATTATTTCATATTTTTAAGCGGAGTTGTAATGACTTTTCGAAGTCGGTTATATTTTATTTCCAAAAATTATATTATTTTTAAAATACGTACAATAACTTAGTACATATGATAACAATTTTGATAATTTTGATATTTGATTAATTATCAGTGTAAATTTATCAGTCAAATTACAATGTAATTTAATCATAAATTTATTCATTCCAATTTCGTTTCAGGGCTATGACGTGCGAATATACATTGCATATTACGTGAAATTAAGTTTCCTTGTATCTTATACATAGTATTACGCGAAAGTGAAAGAAATAAAGTGTTAAAGTGTCGTTATTAAAGTTTATGAAAGTCTATAAACCAAATATTTAATTTATCTTCTATCTTATACGCTTTTGACTGGATTCTTTCAATTTATAAAGAATCCTGATAAATAACTCACTAAGGAAAATGTTAATAATAAATATCCTCTACGATATAATTATACAACATACCCATAATTTACAAATGCCCGAAGTAAGAGATAAAATGATCTATTTCTACTTCCAAATCCATTTTTGACTCCAAATTAAAGAATACCCAATTCGAGCGAGAGTGACTCAGTGACACCTAACGCGGCTACCAATGAAGCATGATTTAATTCGCAAACTATGAAAATTCTCGGCGTCATTCACGCCCCAGCCCTTCTATTATGAAGTGGTTCGGAACCTTGACACGGAATGCGAGATTTAATATATACGGCGACGCTGCATCCTCGTTAATACGAGCTTCGTATCCCACTCCGCGTGTGATATCGCGAAGAACAGAAATGGAGCTCGCGTTTATGAAAGACGCCGGAAAAGTTATATACGCGCATTCGAAGTGCATCGCGATCCTTTGTTGCTCGAAACGTTCGCGTCTCCAGAGGCGGCACACGTTCCAGCGACCCCGCGGCACCGATTTAATATAAAAGATTAATGCAACGCGTACCTCGATCCACCCCTACGTGTAACGAGCATAAGCGCGGAGGGCAGCTAGGTCTTAACGAGGTCTTGTCGAGGTCTGATTTAATTTTCAGGACGCGGAGGCATTCGACTGATAATGCGCGCTCCGTTGCTGACAAGAATTAGAGCTGGCACAAAGTTTCCCGCGTGTTTCTTAAAAAACGGTACACATGCTCGGCACCCTAAATAACTGTAAGCTCGATGCGAAATGTCGTTCTATTTCCATTAAACTTCAAAGGTATGGAACTATTTCGAAATTTCGTTCATTCGCGGCGAAATAATTTTCGTGTAATTTTCGCTTTTCTGTGAAAGTGCGGTTGATTGCGTTGCAGAATATTTAAGTGCTTGCGTTACTGCCGAAGATCATCATTTTGAACATATCTTACTTCGATTTAAATAAAATGATTTATCTTAAATTTCTCATTTGAAGTTCATAGTGTATCACATCGTTGTGCTCATCTAGACGTCAGCTACAATCTTATGATGTTAAAAATATAGGGTGCAATCCGAAACTTACCGATGACTCTCAAATAACCTTGAAAACGATAAAATTCGGAACATTTGTTTATATCCTCATATTTGCCCGTTTAAACAGTAAAACTGTTTTCTCTAACATTTTCTTTTATCCTTAAGCCCAAATGAGATAATTAGATGTTCTGTTTCTCGTGAATCACCCGGTATATGAAAGGTATCGCGATCGAGACAAACGAGAAAATATTCTAATATTTTATACCCTAGTGAACCGACAGTATTTTCTGATTTTTCTTTCCTCTTTCTACGTTCTACTTCCACGAATTTTCAATGCAAATAGAAGCATTTAAGTTTCATGTTATATACGCTCCTGGGCTATGAAAGATAATAGCACATTTGTGCCGTCGTTAAGTACGCAAGAATAGATTCAAAATTGTCCTTATTGAATAGTATCCGAAAACCTTTTGATAATGTAATATTTAATAACAAAAGTTTTAGTCCTAAATCGTGGAAAATAATAGTAAATTTAAAAAAATTAATTATTCTTTTATCAAAACTGCAATAAATCGAAAAAAGTACCATGTTACTCGGTTGTTTGGTTTTCTTTCTACAATTGCACAGTATGAAGTGTACCATCCAGTCGCGATAATACTCTTTTTACAGGTGGAGGTACTTCAAACATTTGGAGGTTACATTTATTTCTTTAAATGGTTGAAAAAAAAAAAACAAATGATTTTCTGAATGAACAGTGGTACATCGTTTACGTTTGCGATGCCCCGGTGATTCTAAATACGCGAAAGCGGCATTTCGTATGCAACAATGTAACACATCTACTAATTGGTATAATTAGAACTACGTCATTATTACCATCCCACAGTATCGATTCGCTACGCGCGTGAATTATCAAGCTTTTCGTTACTCCAATAACGCCCTCTCGATATATAATTGCTCCCATCGAATTACTGCTTATTACCGCGCCACTTCATTCGCCACATTCCCTTTCGTCGGATACAATTGTAGCCGTACGCAGGATTCTTAAGAAAATTTTAGTACGTTAATTAGCTAAAAAGGTTTCCAGCTCCTCTGATTGAGCATTTTGCAAATACTTGGAACTTGTTTACAAAATAATTAATAATAATACGTAATACAAAGTAATTAATTGATTAATTAATTTATTAAATTATAATTTCGAGGAAAGCAAGATTATGAGTTACAAGTTCATAATATCATACTTTCAAATTATAATGTAATTACTTGTTTAATTAATTTTGTATGCATTTTGAAATATTGCTTGAATACCTTTAAAGAAAGAATTTTGAAATATGAGCAAGAGACCTAACCATAAAAATCGGAAGGTTGTTTTATAGACTCGTATACACTAATTAAGAACATCGGTAGCTTTGACCTATTAATGTATAATCGATATAATGTAGCATCGATATATTAATGTATAATGTCTAATAATTAAATATGGGAGAGCATTTGTAGCATTTGTAATTATTAGCTACATTTACTAATTTACTGATCGTTTAATTTTTGTTCGTTTTAGTGAAATCATGGAAAATTTTAAGATTCGAGAATTTTAAGGCACTATTGGAAGCAAGAATTTAAAGCTACTGAAGCAGCAAAGAAAATATTATATTCAGTCCGATCTCAAAATTTCCTATAATTTTACCAAAACGAACAAAAGTAACCGATCAATAAATTAACATAGCTAATAATTACAAATGCTACAAATGCTCTCCAAATTCAACAAAATGATATATAACACTGGCATAGAAAGTAATTTCAACAACTTCAAAAATTTGCACAAATCGAGACAACATAAAAAACGCACGAACTTTCGGTTCACCCTAATACAATCGCTAACGAAGTAATTGTATCCTCTCAAATAATACATTCTCGCGCAAAAGGTTACGAAAACGTGCGTCGTGGAGTGTGCGCTACGCCGTGGAAAGACGAATCTGATTTCAGAATTATCGTGGTTGTCGTCGTCCTGACGGATCTCCCTCGGAACGAGTCAGACTTTCGTAGGCCAGTGACCGTTAGTCGCTTTATTCATAAGGGCTCTCGTTACTTCTCTCGGCCGCATCTAAATGCGCTAGACGGTGTTTCGCCTTTGCATTCAAAGCGAGAGCCAAGTCGAAAGCCTGTTTACAATGTGGCCTCCGCGCGGACCGGCTAAGTGGACCATACGAGTGACCGGTCCTAACGAGGCCTCGTTGCGGCTTGATCTAATTTTCGAAACGCGCCAGCCATTCGATACCAGAGCGAACCATGTATGTGTGCGCGAGGAGGATTTCGTCGTTGATCTCGGCAGAGGGTAAAGTGTCCGGCCAAAGGGTGCCACGAGGAAGGTTCTTGCTCTAGCGAAGAGAGGCTCGCTCTGGGTCTTCGTCCGGATCAGCGCAATTTAAGAGCCGCGGTCTACGCTCGTGCACAAACTTAATCCGTCCGATGCACGGAATGCGGAATGACTGGGAGGGAAGAGGGGAGGGAGAAAAGACTGTCCCCTTTCTGTATATCCATCTCGAGAAATGGAGTTTCTTCGTCGAGCATCCCTTTCGGAATACCGAGACCGGATTTCGTAGCCGGATATTTGTTTTTCCAGCCTGAATGCTGAACACTCCGCGGCGAATGAAGTATTCATAACGAAAAGGATCGTGCACATACTTGGAGAAGGAGATACGTTCCCTTGGCAAGAAAAAGTTAATTGGACCGGGGCTGAAAGACACTGGGCGCCTTCTGTATCCCTCGTATCGCCTTCCGAGGGCCAGGTATTAACTTCCTCGGGAACCCCCGTGGTGGTCGTCAACTTTAAATTAAGCTTGCTCAGAAGTTTCGAAGAATCGATACACCCGGGAAATTCGTTTCCCAAGTAATACCGCCGAACGTTGTAGCTTAATATCTGGAACAAGCTTGGGGAATCTTGCGGCCTAGCAGCTGCGTTAGGGCTTTTGAGGTGTGCCGCGCCGGGATAACAGAAATTCTTACCTGAATAGACTACTTATACAAACGACGATCTATTGTAATTAGAAGAGGAAGGAACAGCCTCCTTGAGATAAGTTTACGGAGCATCGAAAAATATCTACGAGATGTGATCGAGGAATTTGAGCAATTCTTATTTATTTGATAAAGTATGTATTTGTTTGCTTAACAGCCTCCTTGAGATAAATTTACCGAGGATCGAAAAATATCTACGATATGTGATCGAGGAATTCGAGCAATTTTTATTTATTTGATAAAGTATGTATTTGTTTGCTTAACAGTCCTTGAGATAAATTTACCGATTAATTATACAAACGACTATCTATTGTAATTAGAAGAGGAAGGAACAGCCTCCTTGAGATAAGTTTACCGAGCATCGAAAAATATCTACGAGATGTGATCGAGGAATTTGAGCAATTTTTATTTATTTGATAAATGTATTTGTTTGCTTAACAGTCTCCTTGAGATAAATGTACCGATTACTTATACAAACGACGATCTATTGTAATTAGAAGAGGAAGGAACAGCCTCCTTGAGATAAATTTACCGAGCATCGAAAAATATCTACGAGATGTGATCGAGGAATTCGAGCAATTTTTGTTTATTTGATAAAGTATGTATTTGTTTGCTTAAATTTAGGTTGCGGATTCGTTATATCCTACACGTTATTAAAACAATCCCTTTTATTCATTGAAATTATAATTTAATTATTACGTTATAATTTGATATTGTTATTATGTTATAATTTCATTGGTGCTATAGTTGTGTATCCATGAAATATCTATAGTATTATTATTAGCTGTCCGAAATAATAAATGTTACGTTCGCTGTTTTATCATTGCTATAATATATTTTTAGCCTCCTTCACATGATACTATTAAAAACTAGAAATTATTCTAATAATATTATAAAGTCTGAAACAACTAAAAAATTAAATGGTGCTATAGTTATGCATCGCAGTGTATCATCAGTCAATCCTACCCGAGCGAAACGAAAAGATCTCGATTTGATATACAGGCGTAATAGTGTTAATTTAATACGTATTTAGGAAATGATGCTTTAGAATTTCAACAGAATTAATTCCACTGGCTTCGCTATCCTTTACTGGCAAAAAGGTTCACCCATGCCTGAATTCAACGGCAAATTAAACAATCCGAAATGTGTTAGCTGAGAGAGCAACGCATTCGTTGAGTAGGTGCACACGTCGACGAGCAGTTGGATCCGAGTCCAGACGTGAATTATGAATCGAATGGAGATGAGAAAATAGACGGTCGCCGAATAAAGGGAAGCCGGAGAGACAGATCCTCGGGTAGATATTGGACAGATGTCGCGTTGAATGTGCAAATGCACGAACGAACGCGTCTCAGGAACTGGAACGAGTAAATCAAGAACACAGTGCCGACACACTGACGCCCACCGACCGTAATCTAACGCATCTCTGGAAGACGACTCTGTTGACACATAGCACTAATACGTACGCCCTGCAATCCATGCACAACGTGCAATTCCTTCGAGCAACAATGCCGCCGGCACGGATTTTCAAAGAATCAATTTGTAAAGCATTAAATGACGCGAGTAATCGCGGAAACTGTGGGTCCGTTTGTCGACCGATGAAAAGAATGGACAACGGAGAACTTTCAAATAATTTATTCTCATCCTTTTATTTTTACACAATTAACTGACTACGTTTGGATAATCTAAAATAATAAAGCACATGGATTACTCTTTAAACGACACAATGCATATCTATAACAATAATGGTGATTTTAAAAGTGCCCTATATCTCACAAGAATATATATATATATATATATTCTTTCTTAGAAAATTGTACTTAAAATTCTGTGAACTATTGTGAGACTATATATATATATAATTATTCAAAAAAGAATTTTCTACAGTAGCATATGCCAAGCTAGGCTGACAATAATTTCTCCATACTGTTATTGGATACATTGAAAGCAAAGTCTGTTTTCAAACACTGAACATTGTAAGTAGACAACCATCGACACAGTAAATAAATTCAAAAAGCTAAATACTGAAATTCAAAAGCCTACAAATAGGCTCCCGGTAAATAAAGTGTTAATAGCTGGAGAAGGTGGAACAAACCATCCACTTCGAGAATTTTTGTAAACATATGCAACCAACATCTGCAAGGCAGATTTCGTGGCGTCGTTTCTCAAAACTACGAGAATTCTTTCTCTTCCAAAAATATATTTTCACTTAACATTTTATTCATTTATTCCGTGTAGCAGTGTACGGAAACTTGAACTGAGCTGTGTATTGAATTATGCGCAGTGAACTGTGCGCATATTATGAGTGGCGATGGATTGCAAAGGGATAAACATCAATGAAACATCGCAGAACCTCCAGTTTCAAATAAAGTAAAGCAGTGAAACATTTATTTTAAAAAATTATGGCTATTGAACTAATACACAGACCATAACAGGTCTTTTGCGAGCTTATACGGAAAATAATGAAGTACTAACCAAAAATTTTTTTGGTTAAAAAAAACTGTTTTTTACTTTTGTCGAGATTTTTTAATAATCCAATGCATAATTATTATAGCGGACACGGTTTGAAATTTTTTTTTTAAATGTAGAATGTACTTTTCCATTCATCTCCATTGAGGAGTATTTTTCCAGAAATACTGTAATTTAAAAATTGGCCGAATAAAAATTGTTTAACCGAAATGATGTACCGTAGCCCATGCTACGCCGCCCATGGAACGCCACGAACTTTTTCGAATATCCAATATTTGTACCTTTATTGATAAGTGCGATCGAAAAAGACTCAGCTCTCAATAAAATGCTGCTTCATTTACTGTTTGATTTCCCGTGGAATGACCCAAAAGCGACGAAAAATATTCAACGATCGTCGCTGAACCAGAAAACCGTGACGATTGATCGCTCGCGAAGAAAGGAACTGCTGACTTAAAAATGCAACGAAGAGAGTAAGAAAGTGAGTGGATGAGAATTTAGACTGCAATGGTAAAACGTTTGAGCATCTGTTGGAATAAAATAATTGCGAATTTAAGTCTTTCTGTAAAGAATTCCACAATATCTTCGTTGTTGGACACTAATATATACATATATATGCACTGTTCAACTGTTTAAAGGACGAATTATTTTATTAGAAACAAACAAAAATTCAAGTTAATATTTACCTATGACATATTGACAGTCACATATGTTTAAAAAAACAAAGTTGACCCTCATATATCGCGTCCAACTACGGAAAAATTAATAACACCAGAATATATGCCACTTGGTACCATTTAAGTTTCCTATGAAACATTTTTCGCTACATGCCACAATACCGAAGTTATCAAGATGTCAAAATCGGCTACATAATTATATATATAATTATATAATATCGGCTACATAGTATATCCTGTATAATTAAGAAGAGTTTTGGAGTATCTTTAGATATCCGCCATATTTATGTAATAAAAAAGTAAAAAGTTACCACTGTTTATGTGGAACATTTGTTGTAACTGGACAACTACACAAATTACAATTAAACAATTTACGCAAATTTTTCGGTTGGCTTTGACAGGACTGAGCAACCCTTGTTGTTTTTCGAAAAAATCTCAAGTGGTAATGAAAATTGTTCTTTGTATGATGTGAGATGTACAACACAGAAATCAAAGAAGCCCATAACACACTTCAGGTATGTAAAACTCTTAGTTAACCAAGTAATAAGCACTCTTGTCGCGGAACAAAGTGAGACCTTTCATTTCGATTCCGAAACTGGGTTATGTAGGAAACTCCACGTAACGCAAAAGGGTGCTAAGAGGGATTACCTAGTATGTTTCAAATAGCAAAAAACGGCGGAGGACGTGAAAGTAACGAATACTGCCACATTTGCCCTCATAAATCTCCATGGTGCATATGGGAGACTGCTTACGTAGATAAAACACTACGTACGGAGTCGTTCCACACGCGATCGGACACTTTTCTGGAGTAACATTTCGAAATGTTGTAGTACTTAGTGATATTCGGATGTATATCAAGGGACTTTTTAAAATTTTGAGAAATGTCGATTTTATAGCTGTTTAAAGTAGAATTTAAACTTCTTTTTTTTTTTTTTTTAGAAATAAATTTTAACTATTAAACTAAAACAAAATTGAAACAAAATTTCGGTTAAGAGAAATGTGTTTAATCATTTTTTTGAAATTGTTATTAACATATGTGATTTTTTATTGTGGTTTTCCAGTATTTAAGAATTAAGCAAAAATGAGGATATAGTCCTATTTATTCTCTTCAAATTGTTCTTGAAAATATTTCCATTGCTTGGACACGATATGAAATATAATTACGAAGTTTATATGTATGTAAATAATGTAAATATGTATTATACATATACGTTACAAAATAACGTATATGTTATTGTAAATATTGCAATACTTAAGTAATGCATTATTAGAAAAAGAACCCAGTATGAAAAGACATGGATAATGGGTAACCGTTTCATTACACATTACAAAAGTAACGAGTAAAGAACAGAGTGGCCTATTATAAATTGCAAAAACAATGTGTTTTTAATGACTGTTGCATTACATATTACAAAAGCAATGAGTAAAGAACAGAGTGGCCTGTTATAAATTGCAAAAACAATGTGTTTTTAATGACTGTTCCGTTACACATTACAAAAGTAATGGTCCATTGTAAATTCACAAAATTATGGGTAACTATTAAATAGTACATTAAAAATTGAAACAGTAATGTGTAATAATTTCACGCACCACATTTTTCTTTTTAAATGCATAAAAATGTCCGGATTCAACCGTGGTAGATCGTTGGGCGCCTCATGTAATATATGTTCATACATTCGTAAACCGCGGCTGAATACTGACATTCTTATGCATTTGGAAAAAAATGGTATATGTAATCATTGCACATTATTGGTTCAATTTTTAATGGACCATTTCACAGTTATCCATTACTTTTTCGATTATACTTATTACATCGATATTAATTTCGTAATTTATAATGGGGCCACTCTCCCATTACCCATTACTTTTGAAATATGTAATAAGACTGTCGCCAATTGCCCATTTCTGTCTCGTGTTTTACTTTATGTTAGAAATTTATTTTCTTCTAAAGGTTGAATGAAGGAATCAAACACTTTATTATATACACACTGTTTATTTTAGTGATTCATTCATTTTAAAAACAATACATGCAGTGTATCCGCAGACCAGTATGATTTAGTAATAGTTACAACAATTATAATGTAAAATGCCAAGGAAAAATGTTTGAAACTAAACAACCCGTACTGGCTGACTTATTCTTTCGGACCGAGTGTCATCGCTTTCTGTCCCTGCTAGGACCCTGCCCCTCTTTCTGCTTTAAGGAAAAACAGACCCTTTTCTCCGAAGCCTTAAAGTGGCAATCGTTGCATTCTAACATTTTGTAATGGGTAATGCATCATTTATACATTACAATGTTCGCATCTCTGCTCGGGACTTTCCTCGATCCCAAAACACGTTCTCTCTGTTGTTGTGTGTTTCTCTGTCGCGTCGCCCTAGCATTGCCCCGCGTCCATATATAACCTCGTAGGTGCTCATGCACGCACGCCTGGTATGCACACGGTCGTGCACTAGATTCGTGGCTTCCGTGTTTCCAAGATTCCGACTCTGTTTATGCTCAATACGCGAGCGAATGATCGGAATACCCGTCGGCCGATATTCGATGAGTGAGCACGGTACAAAACGCTACAGAACGGAGAACTTAAAAGCGCTGGAAGCGTCGAGTGAGGCCGAGAGCGAAACTCAAACACGTACCGCTCTTTTTCGTTCGTGTTTTTCTTTATACCTCGGTTGGTACGCGCCTCCGTTCCAATTAATAAATTCTCGAGTTTAATGACGAGGACGTTGAAGTATCGATTTCCACGCGCGGGTTCCTCAGCTTTTATGCATCCTCGCTATCGAAAATTCACGCGTGTTACGGTTTAAGGAGACCAGACAGTCGAATCGCTTCGATATCAAGTCTTTTTCAAGCACTTTTTCTTTTAAACGATAAACATCGAGAAAGTATTTTTTAACGGGCTATCTGCCGTCATTAAAAAATGAGTCTTTTGTTGTGTTTTCTTGCGGTATAAAACTTAGAAGCACGATTGCAATATTTTTTTTATGTACTCGAATAATTAACAAAGTTGGATGCTTTGAAGGAAAGTCGTGTGCCAATAGATATCAGAGCACTCAGTAATTTAGAGCAGCAGACCTCAAGCTTATGAGGTTGAATCGAGCTCGCCGAGGGGAAACGTGACTAATTCGGTAAGTACAGTTGCACAGTTCGCGTTGCGTCGGAATCTCAATTTAACTTCATTTTCATAGGTAAATCAATTGCTTGGCAGATTCAGACTTTGGAAATCGAAGGAAACTTTGTACACTTCTATCTTCTTTGTTTTCGTACTTAAGGGAGTAAACTTCCGTGCCTTGTATTGGTTGTACGCACTCACACAGCTCCACATTACTGTATACGTACACGGAACTGCAAGGGCTTGCGATTGTCCTATTTTTGTCTCAACAAGGCAAATTTGAGACCTCCCAATAGTCGTTTCCGCTAGATAGATGTTCAAACTTGTGCGCAAGCTCCTATAGGTAGTCTACTTTTACTTTTTTGTGTCATAATTAATAATATTCAGCAGTATTTCGCGATCAAAAGAAGTAATATGGTGGTGCAACAGTGCTGCCGCGTTGTCTGAGCTAGTATACGCTGCTGAATATTGTTAATTATGACAGAAAAAAGCAAAAATAGACTATTGAGAGGTCTCAAATTTGCATTGTCGAGACAAAAATAAGACCACTCTCTTAATATTAAGTTTAATTGAACAATCTATGTAGAGGAAGATCGAAGGGAATCCGATTCCTTCTATCTTCCTCGCGGCTCTTCAAGATCTTTAGATAAAGGAATAAATGTTACATTATAAAATTATAAGAAAAAGAAATTGTTGCTTACGAGGCATTCCAAGTCATTTCGACTACTTTTGGACCCGAGCATTTTTTATATAATTGAAATTTTGTTATATTATATGTAGTACCGTACTAAATACCTTTTCGTGAATTTTTGCAGATTTTTTTACTGACCCGAAAAAGTTATGAATTTAAAACAAGTTTTTTTTTGTAAATAGTTACAGTTCCGCTAAAAATTGATCAATTTAAATGTTTATTTTTTTAAAATGTGTTTTTAAATGAATTTTACGAAAAAAATGCGAAACAAAATAACACAAATACGACGGTACAATCTTCGTTTTCAAAAAGTCGAAGATCGACACCAAGTAGTGTAACCTAATCCAGGTTCGTATATCGGTGTGGCGCTAATGCAACGGCAAAACTTTTTTACTTTTGACTTTTTGGAAACGAAGATTATACCGTCGTATTTGTGTTATTTTTCTGAGTCCAATGATACCAAATACGGCATAATTTAATGCACGTTTGCGTATTTTACTGTATATTTTCGTAGGGACTGGATATTTTCACTACAACAGTCTAATAGCTTATATAAAAATGAATCCATCGAGGTTCAATATGTTGATCTTCACGTGACATTTAGTTCGTTTCGTATTGCCAGTTTCGTTTCTTTTTAATTATTTACAACTAAGTTACAATCCATCGTGCGACGCACAGGACGTGTTTTTAATCAATGTTTAGATATCGTTTAAGAAATAATAAACAGAATACTTTCAAGGAAAATTTGGTGATATCGATTAAAAAATTGTTGAAACTGGTTGCCTCCCTGTCGTATGCATAGCTGTAAGAACTCTTTCACGCGACGATACGCGTATCCCAATACGCGTATGCGATACGTATCTGCTAGCAAGATACTTATACGATACTGTATCCAACTAATTTCGTAGCTCGGTGTTGATCATTTGTTTTTCAGTTTAACATATCCTCTCGTTTGAGAAACACGCGTTCTTAGTTAGTGAAAACTTTTCTGAAATAATGGATGAGATTGAAGCTTTATCCATTTGGTTTCTACATAAAAAAGCTACTAAAAGGAGAAAAGTTAAAAGTTAAATATTGGGCTCATCCCATTAATAATATAAGAGAAGAAAAGGGAGCTTTTCATATTTTATTCGAAAAACTTTGTAACGATCCATGTAAATTCTTCAATTATTATCGGATGTCTAAAATTTGTTTATAAGGAAGGTGAACGAATTCGACGATACTGTGCAGCGTCGTGTGAATGCTCGCATCTATTTCAATGTTTCCAAACGCGATGTTTCCAATGTTGACCAACCGCGGATACCGAAAATCAGAATCGCGATACTGTATCTCGCCGAAAACGCCGTCTGAACGCTTCCATAACATTACGTGTACCATCGGTATCCTGCATACGCATACGGTATCGTGTGAAAGAGCTCTAACGATACGCGTAGTGTGTCTGACATACATTGTCTCATTCTCCTTCAGCTCATTGCACGGTGCGTAACGCATGTGATTTTTGTTTCTCTTTAATTATTTAACCATGTTCCAGGACTCCGACCGTTCTGAAACTTTTACATGTGTCAGTTAAATAACCGATCATCGTTTCTGATTTTTTTGGTAGGTGTCACTCACAGGGTTGTTTGCAATTACCACCCGCAAAAAATAAATTATTTATTTTCTACCCTTAATAATCAAAACAATACCTTGACAAAAATATACGAGATGCAGTTTATAAGTACGAATATTTTCGTTTTTGCAGAATTTAAATATCTGAAATAGTAACCGAGGAAAAAAATAATAAAATTAAGGATGTTTACCTCTTAGGTGAAAAGCGTTCAAGGCATATAATAGCAATGAAAATTGGACCGATGGCCGATTGCCTATCCTTATCCTGCTAAACCCTTTTCAGTCCCCCGCGAATCGCGGTAGAGATCGGTTCAGCGAATTGCGGAGAATCTACCGTATGAGTGCACAACTGTTCGCAACGCTTTAAAAGCCGCAGCCTTTTCGACAACGGGACGATTAAAACGCAATAAAAGCACAGACGCGGTTTATCATCGCGCAATCCAACCAGGGAATTAATGGTCCACGAAGTTCTTTCCAGTGGCCGAACTTTCGGTAGGCTAGATCGTTGAACAGGAAACGAGCGCGCGTTTCGAAAAACACGACTGCTGCAGAAGTCATTAACGCGACTCTACGGCCGAAGTTGCAAGGCTGAGTCCTCTGTTGTGTAGCGTTCGCGGGGACTTTTCAAACTTCGTCCATAAATTTCGCTGGTCCGAAATTCCGGAAGGGATTTCGTACGGCTTGCTCGTAGTTTTCAACAGAGCGACGCGATCTCTTTACCGAAGTCCAACGAATGCAACCGGGAACCGATTGAATTTCTGACCGACACTGACGCCGACGCGACGCATCGAAGCCTGCACAAGTGGTTCCATGCCGCAGCCTGTGATCCGATACGTGTATTAGAATACATGGGTACGCGTGTAAATCATTGCGCAGTTGATTAATCGTTACAGTAATCGGAGTGATTACTGTGCTATAGCGATGCCTTAATATTATCTCTTTCCACTATATCTCTCCCTGTATCTCTTTGATATACAGTGAGT
Source organism: Hylaeus anthracinus (assembly GCF_026225885.1). Lineage (NCBI taxonomy): Eukaryota > Metazoa > Arthropoda > Insecta > Hymenoptera > Colletidae > Hylaeus > Hylaeus anthracinus. Next base: position 7,315,342 of record NW_026534329.1, on the reverse strand, counting down.
GTAGAATGTATTCGTACACCGATCAATTTCCCAAAAAAAACTTTTGTGTGAAATTGTAGTTTCTTAACTTCTTATTGTTGTGCCGATCAGGCGATTTTTAAGGGATTTGGGATATCGTGGGTTTCGAAGCGTTTAAAGAATTGGAATTCACCGGTGTTCGATGATGATTCGAAGGATCGTAACTCCAACGATGTGCTCTCAACAATGACTTTATTTAAAATGTGTTCAGATCTCTCTCTTTTACAAGGTGTTATTGTTTTTATAGTCTTTGTTGGCAATTGGGCATGACCATATATGGTCATGTTGTCAGGCGCGAGTGCTGGAAACTTGCAGTGCTCGCGTCAAAGTATGTCGCTGATTTCGGACATTGTTAGTCGGGTCGTTACTCAATTAGCGATGGTCGATCATACGTTACAATAAACGGGTGTCAGGGCACAACATTATTTCATAATCAATGATATTTTACATATTCATCGAAGTCTCTAACATAAATATAGTCCAAACAACATTTACTAGTTAATATAATTTGTGAAATTAACAAAAAAAATGCGAAAAGTGGGTAAGAGTATAGAAGCAATAAGTATTTGTACGATTCTTATGACGAACCATTTACAGTAGAGTTTGTAACGTAAACACGTTAGTTTATTGCTCCGTAAGAATGATAAAACATCAAATTTCCAGTAAAGTACTTTTAAAAAAGGTTCTAATGGAGGAATGGAAAATATACCCCTCTTCGAATAACTAATAATTTAGTTAATTTAATGTTTAGACAAGTTACAATAATAACAAAATCAAAAGGAAATCCCACAACGGAAGTATTATATACTTATAAATTAATGTAAATTTCTTTTTTTTTTTTAATCAAGTGTTAAAAATTAAACAGTTGTGCGAAAACTTAGTGCTTCAACATTTCTATCGATTAATTGTCTTTTTCTTGTTAATTTCGCAACTTACATAAATAGCTATTTTTTGTTTGTAATCTATCTATTCTAGAGATTTCCGAGAATATGTAGAATGTCATTGTTTATAAAAAATAAATTAACAAATTACAATTTTACGTAGTTCTTTTTTTTGGAAATTGATCGGTGTACGAATACTATCTACACCCACTGTATATAATTCAACAGTCTCCTTAAATGCACAAGATTCTCTACGATAAATGGACAGTAAGATTATCCGGGATCGGATATCTCGATGAGACAATGCTAATGCAACGATCAAACTATTTTTATTATTAACTGTATTTGTTGTAAAACTGTTACCATCATATCCCTGACATTTTTCTGATTAAAATGATACCAAACACGACGTAATTCGCAATATATTTACTACATATCGTCTCACCGAAATAATCCCGGCGATGGTCGCCATTTTCGCATGTTGCTCCGTCCTCTTCTTCGTTCGCTGTCCTTCTCTACACTCGAAGTTTGTTGGCAAAACATTAGAAGATACAGTAACGACTGAAGGAGCCATCCAAAATCGGAGACCCAAAACATTGGTTTTTATGCGTTTACACTTGACACGCGTCGAGCGTCAAACGTAGAAAAGGGAGTACAATAAAGATACTGAAAGAGAAAGAGGTCCGAGAAAAAGAGAACACTCGACAGAAGCGTATCAATCGATACATATCGAGGTAATAATAAAACTTTAATTACAAATATCTCAAAAACTATTGAGTGTCTGCCCCTATAATGGTATATATTCGTAATCAGAGGAGCGAAATCTATAAGTGTACAAAGTTTCAATGAAATTGATGAGTTGAAGGTCTTGCACTCTCCTTGTAAGTGATACGGAGCTCTATCTCCAAAACTATCGGCCGAATGCAAAATTTCAAATACGGAAATTGCATGGTAAAATGGGACTCATGTTTCAGCGAGAAGGAGTTTTTGTTAACTTTGTTATTTAACGAGATATGATGGTCAAGTTTCGTTTTGCAAATGGAACTAAATATTTTTGTTTATACCATGCGATAGTACTTTTCAAGACGAGTTCGGTAAGCTTTGATGTATTTACTCGATTTTTATTAGTTTTCGAGCTATAACGCTTCAAAGTTTGCTAATTTTCAAGGAAAAAACTCGGTTCGGCCACGGGCGGTCCCATTGATACAGTAAGCACCATGCGGTTCTTGAAATCGGGGAGTGATTTGAAACAACTTTTTCCTTAACGAAACTGTTGCAAATCACTCCATGAACCACCTCTTTCAAGGACATCCAACATATTTGGGCCACCCTGTATATTTTTTTT
>NW_026534329.1:7291983-7313088 GCF_026225885.1 Hylaeus anthracinus | reverse complement strand
TTCAAGGACATCCAACATATTTGGGCCACCCTGTATATTTTTTTTTTACCTCTTCAGAAGTCTATAAAATAAAGAATGAATAATACTTATGCATACTTGGAAGACAAAAATTGTATAAAAAACTAAAACAATGGAAAAAACTTACTTCTGATAAGTACGAATACAACATTATATAACAATGACATGAAAATGATATAAAATAAGAAAATAGATAGAACTAATTTAGAATTATAAGTATTATTCATTCTTTAAGCCACAACTTCGTTTTTTTTTGTTTTATCTACTAAACTCGCTAGGTACCTGGGACTTTCCATACTTTTTTTCTACCCTGTATAAGTCTCAATTTCACCTTTTGTCATTCTTTTAACGGATTACAAGTGCACTTGAAAATTATTAGATCTAGAAATGAATTATGTGCCTTTACATTCGATCATTTATGGTTAGCATTAGTATTAGTTCATAACATTGCCAACTGAATAAAAATTATTTTTTTAAATATTAAACTGCATGGTTCTGTGTGACGTCAACTTTTTGATTACGAAATATTCCATTAAAAATTATTCCACCATGCACAGAAAGCTAAGTAAAAGGTGGAACAGTTTTTAAGCCATTTAACCCCAAAGTAGCATGTTATAAAAATAAAGAGTGCATTTCATCTGTTTAGCACCATTAGTAGAGTACTTAGTCCACTTTTTTTTTCTACTTTGCATACTTTCGTTTCTATGTTTCCTTTTTCATGACACAATTCCCTGTTGCCGAAGTTTGTGATCCTTTTAGCAAAGGAAAAGTGATTATTTCGTTTGTCGTTACCTTCGTTTATGTTCGTAAACCTAATACCGTAAATAGGGGAGTAGAATAAAGATTTCTCTCGCGGCCGGTTGTTTTCTACATTAAAATATAACGTTGCTTTATTAAATTTCGCTCTCTAAGCAATGCTACATCCAACATAGAAAATCACCGTCAACGAGAGAAACCATTTACTCTCCTTCCTTATTTGGATTAAGCACTGCGGTAACCACAAACGAAACATTTGATTAAAAATATAATATTGTTTATGTGCAATTTTCATTGCGACAAGAATTTCTGTTTGTCCTTTCCTGTTTCTCGGAGTTCCGCTAACAATCCTTCGATCTTCGACGCCTTTGTACGTAAAAGTTTCTTTGATTAAAACGTACGTGTATCAAAGTCCAGAAATCCTTTCGGGACTTGTCGTCAAGAAAGAAACATGAAATAAATCGTTTAAGAATACCGTAAAGGAATATTTTACTTTCGTCCAGTACAAATACCATCGAAAATTTTCGAGAGTGGTTAACTCGAAAAATTTGCAAATCTTGGAAGCAATATTGTACGGCAGATGAGGTAAATGTAGCCATGAACTAGTTTTGGTTGCAAATTCCATAAGAAATAGTGGAGAGTTTATAATAATTCATTAGTCAAAAGAATTTTCGAACTAATAAATGTTAATGACATGGACACGCTATTAAATATGTACACTTTTAATGGAATATAGCTATCACAAATAAATATGATAATTCAATAACGACGACTGTCTTTTTATTCTGAGGTCAATTACTTATCGTAACTTATGTACCCATATAAAAAGAAAAATATCGTAAAAATTTGAATAAATTCAGCCTAACCTCATCTGAGAGGTAAGTGTTGTAACTATCATCCATTATCGATATTTTTAATTATATTTAAATGAGGTCAACAAATTGTCACGTGACGTATGTGTATTTCGAATCCATAAAAAGCTAGAGAAAAAATAACCACTAAATTAATATTAGAATTTCAGCCAATTTGTACTTCCCGCTATTAAGTTTATTATTTCACGGCTGGCACAGATTGCCTTTCCTTTGTTTTCCTTTGTTTTGTTTTCTGAACTGATGTAAGGAATAACGTCAGGTTGAACGTGTGTCTTTACAAAGCTGTCATGTGGCCGGCAGATTCGCTCTATATATTATAATTAAATCAATTTGTAATCCAACATGAGTTTTTCACTCTCACCACCCAGCACTGGCCAAAGTTATCAATTAATTTTAGAATAATAACAGAAAAAGTCTAAAACTCGGTTAAAGAAAAATGATTAAACTTAAAAAGAATAACGTTAAACGAAAATTTTACATGTTTTTTAATACCTTCGGTAGAAATAGTGTTAACTGAAAAAGTCAGAGTTAACTCGAGAACTCGACAGTAGCGCAATCACTGTGTTCGGTATTCCACGGTGCAAAGCGATTCGCGGCAGCCAAACATTATGCATGCCGTAGGTAAGTTTGAAACGATTCGACGCGCAACTACGCGGCTTCGCACCGCTTCAACAAATGATACCTCGGCGGTACACCATTTCTGGTAACGCGGGCCCGCCATACGTTCGCCGTATGAAAGTTTAATACGGTCCGATGCATTAAAGGAACGAGCCACCGAGTTTTCCACAGAAACTATGATAACGACCTGTCGCCGCCGGGGGAACGTTTTATCATACATCGAGTTTAACCTAAGTACTTCTCGAACTCGAGTACCCGCCCGTTCAGGTACGCTTTCCCGACGAACCTTTTCCCCAGCATATTAAAAAAGTTTCTCCCTTGGAATTCGTTTTCAATCGGAATCTCCCTTCTTTCCGATTCGATGTATCCGCTAATTAAAAAATTCCACAGCGTATCGAACTTTCGAATCGGCAAACCTTGCTCTCTGCCAAACCCTCTCGATCCACCCCGAACTGCGATCAAAGATTGAACGTCACTCATTTCTGTCAGACGAACCGAGCTAGATTTCACCCAATATAATTCATAGCGGATTAAGTAGTTCTTGAGCTGTAATTAAAAAAGCAATTTAATCGTCACCATTCTTTGTTTGTTTTTAGCCGAATCTAATCTTTCCAATCGAAAGTAATGAACTTAACCTGAAACTTAACGTCTAAAATCTATTTCCGGTATTCTTCTTCGTTAAATGATATCAAAATTTTGTAATTTCAACACAGACCGTTATTATCAATTTAAATCGAAATGCAATGGAGAAAATTGCTGAAAGTTTGATGTGTTATGAAAACTCATATTATAAATTATTTAACTTCTTCACGCCCTTGGGCACATATGTGAACGTTTAGTTTGTTATAATTATAATTACTGTCGATAATAAAAAGAACCAAAATTTGATAATAACAAAAAAATTCGTTCCTGAAAAGGTTAGAAAGAAAATAACAATTATTGGTCACATCGTTACTGAGATATAATTCATTAAAATTTGAAACTGAACGTAGAGAGGTTGCATAGTACCAGTCAGCAGTATTGCCACGGTCATTTCTCGATATGAATGCGTGTGTAGATATACGTATTGATTTATGATGGACGTGCGTAAGAGCAATAAGACTGTACTTTTACAAAAGTTTCCAATTAAGGTCTATTTACACATATCCGTAACGTGTCAGTTCCGTATCCATTCGGTTCTGTAGTGTTCCATCAGTGTCAGTGATTTTAAATATTCTTTTGTTGTTTTTGAATGAGCATGTTCACGCACGCCCGACACCGCTCCGTGACGTTATTGTGTAAATACACCTTTATACTTTCGAACGCGACTACCTCGAAACAACTACCTTAATAATTGAGATTTACTCTGGAAAAATTTAGATTTTCGCGCGTGTCTGTCGACTTTAGGCAGGGGTTTGTCGCGATGGCGCGTAAAATGACGTCGCCGTCGCGAACGTTTTACAATATAATCGTGTGATCGTGAAGAAGCTCTCTCGAGAAAGAGCGGAAAGAGAGGGAGAACGACAGAGACGAAAAAGTGGAAAGCAGGTGAAAAAGAGAAGAAAAGTCGAGGTCTGAGTGGACTGCCGTCGGCACTTGCGAATGCTATAGTGGCACTCGCTTCCACCCCGTTCGCGAGCCGGCGGTCTCGTCTCGAGTGTCCCGTGAAACCTCTGGCACAGACGACGACGACCTGCACCGCTATTCCAGCCTCCACCCTCGTGTCCTCTTATCACCAGTATTCTCGCTGTCACTTTGAGACGCCCGTTGGAGCTTTCTTTGACGCGATCGCTAATAAAACGTCTCCGGGGAAAGAATAATTCCGAGGCCTCGTTTCCTTGTGCCCAGCTTCTTTGTTTCAGCACCTCGGAGCTAACGAAATTCACGCGATAACGACGATCGTGCCGCCAGAGAATGAGCATTTCTCGAAATTTCCGGTGCTATCCCCGGAAATACGTAAAATTTAATTCAAATCGTACGAATAATAACGAATAAAAGCGACGTATAGCGAATTATTTGCTAGGTCTGTACCATTGAACAGTTGTTCCGGCAACTCTTTATTCGTTAAACGTGAAATGGAATATTTCACAGTGGAATTGTAATTGGTTAGGATTATTCAGACTTTATTCGTCAAACGTAAAATATAATTTTGTATACTACAACTGCAATCGAGGGGTATGCTGCAATAAAGAGACAGCTCCTTTTGTATGTAGTTAATTGTAGTAACAATAATCTCGTTTGTAGTTCCATTATTTAATAAATAAAAAAAATTGAGAAAATAACCGCCATCCGACACTGAGACATCTCAAATCCGTCTTTTCCATGTAATTCAGCATCGTTTGTAGTTGATTGTAGTTATTTTCCTTTCGTTTGTAGTTGAATGCTTCAAAAGTTACAATCAATTGACGAATCTAGCCAATGTATATAAACAATCGCCCGTAACTTTTTAACTATTCAACTACAAACGACTATAAACGATCCTGAATCACATGGCAAAAGAAGATTTTAAACACGTTAAAAATTGACGAAGTTAACCAATGTCTCAAAACAAAAAGAAATAAATAATTTCAAGTGCAAAATGGCACGAAAAAAAAAACACCGGATAATTATGCATCAATTCATTACAAATTCGGGCAGCTCGAACAAATTGCTCCCTGACAGTAAAACGCCACGAGTTCTATTTTCACCCATCCGCTTGCATCTTCAGTGATACTATAATAGCAGTCAGCGTATGCTATTACCGCATCATCAAGGCACGCAACGATCGCATACGAAGCGCACCCACCGCGTTATTATAGTATTTTGGTTGTACCTGACGGCGAGACGATCATTCGTTTCACCGCGGCCAGACACGTGCTGCATACCAGAGACGCGGTGGTACCGTCTACCAAGTATGCGCATAAAGCAACCGGGAAAATGAAACACGCGATCTTGTCTACCGCGATACTTTATATCGCGTGTAATATGTAAATAATCCTATATACTAACTAGACACCAGCGTTCCGTTTTTTCTCCTTACGCCGCGCGAACGATGTTCCTTTTGTAGCGTCTACGACTAGGATCGTCAACCGCCCTTTCTTTGGAAAAATCTTTTCTCGTACGGAATCGCGAAGCTATGTTTATCTCCGATACCACTTTTTCTCTTTATTAAGCTATAGAACCCCCTACGGGGTTATTAGCAATATTACATGAAAATATACACTTAGTGTCTAAAGAAGTTTACATTTAATTCTTACATTTAAGAATATATATCGTGTTTTTTAAGAAATTTGAAAACTATTAACAAAGGTTGGATACACGGTTTACATAAGAGGGGATCTATTGTATAAGGAGAGCGTAAATCGAGCTGACAAAGTTTTTGTACCATGTCATTCCTTTCATTGTTAAATAGCGGACACTGCCATACAACGTGATTTAGATCTTGCTCCAGATAGCCACACTGACATTTTGGATAACCGATAATCTTAATTCGAAAAAGGGAGCCGGGTAGATGGTAATGATTTCGAATACCACTTATCGTATTGAAAATTTGTGTGGAACAACAAAGTTTAACATTTAATTTTCGACAACTTTGTTGATGTACGCTTTTTTCTGTAAAAGTAATTTTAATCGAGATGTGCAATTTATGATTGGTGGCTCCGTATGACTTCCTCACCGGGCAAAATTTGCATTATACCGTGTAGGTTAAATTCTTTGAAATTAATGCAAATTAATGCCTAGCTTCTTTAATACATGCTCCAACTTTCTTATGATACGATAGCATGTAAACAAAATTGCGGTATATTTACTACACTTCAAAGTATAAATAAATAGACAGTTCATTCGCAATATTAATAGAATTTTCTCTATCTGAAAATATGAGCTGTATAGATATTAGTCTCTAAGCGTGCTATTATATGACAAAGGTCGTATGGATAAACTTCCAGTGCTCCAAATTCAATTCTGTTTGCACAAAACAGTTTTAAATCGCTTAAATTTTAATTTCAAGAAATTAAGGAAAGTGACTTTGGCAGCGATTGTCGGCAGCCGGGCCGATTGTGTCAAGACGGCACGCGCAATTGCCTACACATGAAATTGTGCGAAATTACGCGAACGAATACAACGAATTCGCAACCAATTTGACACATTTAATCGTATTTGTTGAGGAACAATCAGTTAAAACAGAGGTTTCGTCGTTGGCAATAGATGTAAGAGGGGAAACGAGTGGGAATCGACGGCTCGAGTCCAGCGACTACAGCTGATTAGCGGTTTACCTTTGAAGCAAAAGGCAGATACTGTTTCGCTTAAGACGTGCTAACCCGTTATTTCCGCGACAACAAGTTTATACCTAATAAGTAAAACCGTGTCGATACTCGACTACACCGTGCTATCTCGGTTAACTTTCGGTTTAACTTTCTTGCTTTATTTGTGTTTGATCTAAGTTACCGTTTGTTTTATTGTACTCTTATTGTTATTAAAAGTGACAACGCCTTTCAACCAAAACAAAAAGTGACGTCGTTTAATTCAAAATCCAACCTATCGCTCCGCGAAATCTGCAGTTTCACGTTACAGTATTCAGGACGCATTAGTGCTTATCGGCAGTGCTTAATGAGAGAGCACTGGGCGGAGTCAACCGAAAATCGGCCGAAATGAGCAGTTCTTGCCCGTCTTTGCCCTAAATGGTAAAAAAACGCTGATCGAAAAATAAACTAACTTCCCATTCCCGTCCCGCGGCTCGCTAATCTTGCCCGATGCGTTGTAAATTCGATCGGTCGTTGCTCTGCGTTTACCTAATTAATGGCTATATTAATTAATAATAACAAGAATGGACGCATGCTCGTAACTCAATTAGCTGGTCCAGCACTGCCGGCTATAACACGGGGCCAAGCCTGTGCATCTTGGAACACGCGAACGGCACGTACATTACCTTGTTACCATGTGCTTGAAGTTAGGCGAGCAACTCGTGACGCTAGACACGTATACGAGGAAAGTTGCGAGCAGGCTGCTCGTTCCCTGTATATTTCTTAGCTCCTTTCGGGCCCCGGGGCCGCTGGTTAAACAATAACGCGATGAATTACCACTCATGATTATTGCATCTCGGCGATAACCCGGCGTGTGTTCTCCCCCGCGGCGCGGAACAGACGTAATTTCAATTTGTGAAAGTTGACACCGTCGGTGGGGAAAATTAGGTACGTCATACATTTTGAACTGCCGCGGACCGCTGCTCTCGAGAAGTTTCGCCGCCAGGGAATATCGCGAGTTCGAACAGACCGTACAGGGTGTCGCAGCAATCGTAACCGTGTATTGCTTGTCCAAACGAGCGCGAGGTCCGTGGTCTTTTGTGCTAAGGATGGCCGGGAACCTCGTTCGGGCTTGGGCAAGTTGTACTACAATCGAGAAAGAGGCGACTCTCTGTATAAGAATATGTTGAAAATGCATCAGGTTGTCCAAAGTTTGTTTTGTTTTGTTATATTAATAAGTAATATACAGAGTGTCCCAAAAGTCGGAGAGGAGCCGGAAATGGGGGGTAGCTGAGACGATTCTGAACAACAATTTCCTTTGCAAAAATGTCGGATGGAGCTTCGTTAAGGAGATATTAAGCGAAAACCCCGACCAATCAGAGCGCGCGTAGACCGTTAGAGCGACCCTGGTAGCGAAGGCTACGAGCTAGGCGGCCGCGTCAATGTCCTTCGATGCACGTCGAGTCACTTGTTCGCGTACAAGCGCTGCCGCCTAGCGCATAGCCTTCACTACCGCGACCGCTCCAACGGTCTACGCGCGCTCTGATTGGTCGGGGTTTTCCCTTAATATCTCCTTAACGAAGCCCCATCCGACATTTTTGCAAAGGAAATTGTTGTTCAGAATCGTCTCAGCTACCCCCATTTCCGGCTCCTCCCCGACTTTTGGGACACCCTGTATATATATAATATTCTAATGGGGTTGTTCGCAAGCAAAAACACACGGTTGATTCGTCTAAAATATAGAATTTTATTATTATTTACATAGTGAGTATTTATAGTCTTGTTCTCACGTGTCATACTAACATAAAATATAGAGAATCAACAATTAAATGTTTATGCTTCCCTATATTTTCTCAATCTACGATTTTATAAAAATCCACGCAATAATATTCAACAGTATTTCGCGATCAAAAGAAGCAATATGGTGGTGCAACGGTGCTGCCGCGTTGTCTGAGCTAACATACGCTGCTGAATATTGTTAATTATGACACAAAAAAGCAAAAGTAGACTACCTATAGGAGCTTGCGCACAAGTTTGAACGTTTATCTCTAGCGGAAATGACTATTGAGAGGTTTCAAATGTGCATTGTCGAGACAAAAATAGGACAATACGCAAGCTCTTGTAGTTCCGTGTACGTATACAGTGATTTGGAGCTGTGTGAGTGCGTACGAGCGCATACGAGGCACGGGAGTCCACTCCCTTAATGCACTAAATGATATACATTAAATGACATGGTATTAAATGGTATCCTCTGTAACCTCCTCTTTTTATGTTTTATTATTTTCTGTTACATTCTGTCCGTAACAACGACACAACCTAAATATTAATGATGTCATCAAACAACAGCAATTACGAGAGCCTGCGAGAGAGAGAGAGGTAGGGCACAGATAGAAGTAAAGCTCGGAAGAGGGTTGAGAAACACTGTCATAGGGGAGAATTCACGCTTCCGGGCGTAAACAGCGTAAAGGTGTTAACACGGCCTACCGTATCGCGAAATTCAAACTAGCGAAAAACGACGTTTCACGTTGCGCCGAGCCCTTCGATTCCGATAGGATGTCGGGTAGCAAGTCGAGCGAGCTGTTATCTCGCGTAGGGAGTTAACGTCGAAGTTCGGGACCGGGGTAACGAGGTAATATACACACCGTGCACGTCTATGGAACTGCAAGCCTGTAATTCGTATCACCGGTAAGCGCACTGCACCGTGTAACTCGGTTACCAAGCCCGCATCGTGTACACACTGATACACGTGCGTTCGTGTGCAAGGCTTGCTTCTGCGACACGCGAAACTACGATCCGTGTCGTCGACACCGTACCGAAACACGAGAGCAAACGACGTCGGTTCAAATATTAAGCCGCCACCGTGCGAACTTAACCATCGACGTCGCACGCCGAACTCGATCCGACGATGGAGTTCGATATTTTCAAACTGCTCGCGGTGAAAACCGCGCGATTCCATGCCCGTCGAGAAATTACTACTCGCGGTGCTGAACTGCTGGTGGTTTAAGGTCGATTTATATTATCCGTTCAGACACGACGCGTTTTCAGATCGGTTCCGACAAAAGCAATGTTATTTGCATCGTCAGTTCGCTTTCGACGACAGGCAACGAACGTTACTGATTATCGTCGAAAATGTTTTCACAGCTATCTTTTAAAAGTCTGTGCTGCGTAGCATTGTTATTAGATGAAGAGGAAGAAAACAGGAAAGGAAAACGTCGTTTTGCAGTTCATTAAATGTTTAAGAAAAGAAAGATGTGTGGAGAACATTGGACCCTATTCAGATAATTAATGAATGACGAAGAAAAATTCTTACAATATTTTAGGTCAACCGTGATGTTTACCTTCGACCAATGGGCGAAAGGGAGCAGGGATCGGACCGGATTATAGACAAAACGAGAAAAACCTTTTACAAATTACGGATTTATTCTTGATTTAAATACAACACTTTGTCCCTTACGTTAGATTACACAAGTATTGAGAAGTCGATGGGCGTACCCACTTCGAGCACCGTTCCATTAGCGATTTGAACACTTCTCACATATTATCAATGCGACCACCGAATAATGGCTAGCAACCAATCCAGAACTCTTGCCATTGAGTTCACCCAAGCACCCGATCTCGCCTGGCACTAGTAGCGAGGTACGCTCGACAATCGACCACGAGACATTGGGCCGTACAACCAGGGCCCAATGATTCCGTAGTCGACATCGGAGCACAAGCACTGGGTATTATAATTCACCGAACCAAAACCGTTAATTCATGTCCGAACAGCCAGGGAACATGCCATAATTGAACAACAAACAAATCGGTCTGGTAAACTCGGAGTGGGTGCGCGCGACTTCATTCATCCTTCGATACCTACTTTATTGTCGAACGAACGTAATACGACTGAGCGCCCTTTTCCCTAATCGCCGTGTCTTACCTCTCTATTTCCCCATTCCCTAAACATCTCGCGGTCAAATTGTAAATGAAACGGAACGCGAAAATTACAAGAGAAACGAACAACATAAAGCACAACAACTATAAGAGCAACGAACAAAGAACAAAAACTATAAAAGAAACGAACGAAACTTCTTGCGGTTGCGTTGACAACACGTTCGATGCGACACGCGATGGTCAGACATAAATACGTGGCGATGTTTTTATATACAGTAAAGACTGGATAAGTGCAAGACAGGATTAATTGGATAAATGCAACTGACTATCCCCATCACTGGAGATTTCATTAAATGAAATCTATTAATGGAGAACTCTATTCTTAGAGATTTTCAAATTACAGTGGTACGAGTTACCGAGGTTCGACTGTATTGGATATTCCAATACTCCGAGATTAATTCAACCCGAAGATTTTCCTTGCCACTGATTCAACAGTGGGAAGGTTAATAATTAAAATATTTGTAAAGATAATACAAATTTAATGTTGTTACGTTTTTAGCTTACGTTCACCAGTTATTCTTAATATAAATATTAAGCGCCTATATCGATAATAAAGATAATATTATAGTTATGAATAATGAGTTCCTTTTTATTAGCAACAGTCAACCCAAAGTAAATATTAGACTCACATTCTCTTTTCGAAGTAGATAATGTTCTATGTTGATCACTGATATATCAAATACTTTCATAATTCTAAATAATAAGTTACTTATTTCCAAAGAGGATGCAGAAATAAACGAGTGGTCCGGTGCTACTCAGGCAAAACTACAGACAAGAGAAATAAGAAATGGCAGCCAGTGGGTGGGAAACTGAGAAATGAAACAAATGAGAATAATGAGGATACAAAAATAAACGTTAAAAAACGATAAAATATCGGTTCGGCTTAATCGAAGCTCTTGAAAGATTTAGTAATGACAAGAATGTTAGAACTTTGATAAATACCTATGCATTATTCTGTTTCAAAAATAAAACTTCAACAAATCGTTTGACCTACTGCCAAACGTTTCCAGCACAGCAGTTGAGGACGACTAGATTAAACCAATGGAAATATCGCATGGCGTGACGTGATCGGCGCGATTCGTGCGGATTCGGTGAAACGCGCGGAACGATAGGTGCCCCTATTAGTGATCGCGAAAAAGGTATCGACGTTGCAAATCAGATTTTCGTCGACACGCGTCGTTGAACGTTCTCCCCAAACCGTCGCGTTCGTGCGATGCATATCGTTCCGGTTTTTCAACCATCGTTGCTCTCGTCGCGAAGCAAACCAATGAGCTTGAAATTTCAAGAGGAAATCCGGATACCGAATCCTCTGGATCAGGGTTGGGGAGCCTTTTTAGCATTGGAAGCATCCATGTCACTTCGCGAATCCGCACAAAGTCATACAGCTCGTGTATAATAAATCTCAAACAAGTTTGTGAAGAAATATTTACTCGAACGCGCAATGTTTCGCATCGAACGAAAATCCAAATTATTTGGCTGTTATCGAGGATAAGAAAAAATGTCAAATTAATCCGAAATAAAGTGCTTTTTTTGTAACGATTTGAAGAAAACGAATACAAGTTCGGTTTTCTTTTTTTAAGCAATGTTTATAGGCATCTAAGAATTTTGCAGAAATAAAGTTCACGAAAACCTAATCGCAGTGCCCTTTTCCATTTTGGCTCTGAAATAATTCTGCTTCTTTATGTTTTCGCTAATATCGCAAACCATAAGAGATATCGAACAAATTTTAAATACAAAATTTAACGGTTTCTAACATTCTAATCTGTAACCAAATTCGGGTTGCGTGTAATGTATACTGTCACACCTAAACCAGGCCACCTGAATATCTCTTCCGATTGTAATAATAGACAAAATAATTTACATGAAATTTAAATGGTACGTAATTAACGGAACCATTCATGTTTTCAATATCTCTTCAAATACACACACGCATTATTTATATTCACGCACATATTTATAATATAACATTTAATTAGAAACATTAAACCTATCGTTTGCTTTAGACAAATTTTTTCATTTGACATGTGTACAAATACTTATGATACTGACCGTATATCGTCGTTATCAATTTATTTTTTAAGAAGTCGGTTAAAAATGAAGTTTGTTCTTGTAATTTCGTTTAACCTTACATTCTCGATTCTTTTATACGTATCATCGAGCCTAGACTTTCATGCTCACCTTCTTTCCGATTATTTTAATCAATTTTCATTTTTCTTTCTTGTAATTGTGTTAACACTCGACACGATGCCGTGGAAAAATTGTAACGCGTTGTCTTTGTTATTTTTGTATTTTCTTTTTGAACTCTTCTCCTCTCTTTGGACTGGATTATTTGATATCGTTGACAACAGAAAGGCTTCCACGCCCCTGCAGTCGAATTCACGATGCGAAATCGTTAGCTGGCGAACAGGAGGAGTTGCTGGGCCAGGAGGTTGCTTGCGGTTGCAACGCCAATCGCTAACGACGGCTTAGCTTATGGATTTCAGACGACGCAATCAGCTTGTATATTTACGTAGACCAAATCTGTCGGATCAACTCGAACGAGCATCGAAAGTCTCAAACATTGGCCGCCATTAAATCCGTTGCAACGAGCTGCAGGTTCTGTTAACGTTACCGGTGTACAGCTTACCTCCTCTGCCTCGTGAACCCATGGTTTGGCTTGCTTGTTATATCGACGCGGGGTTAGTTTGCAACTCTGCGGACTGCGTTGTACAGGAAATCGAACTCCGGTACGTGCAACGCGTCATTCGATTCACAACCGATGTTAAAGCGACGTTGATCCAGGACAGGGAAACTGCAGCCTAAATGGCGAATGCGGTCTTTTTGGGGTATTCGATGCAACATTATCACTAAACCGCGGATCTTTATGCAAAATAAAATCTTTGCCAACGTGCCTCCAAAAATTGAACCTAAATAGAAAATTATTTTATTCTGCAAATATTAGGTTGTCCGAAAAGTTTCTTTCGTTTTATTAATAAGAAATACATGCACAATAGTTTATGTTTCATGTTACATTACTGAGTTGTGCACGATTCATTTTGCTCCATTGCTGTTACAACGTGAATATCTATGAAATCAGATTGTCTATTTATATGAACGCAACCACAGAAAATAATTGAGTACAACTCGCGAAAGAAACTTTCGGGACAACCTAATATTATAACATCAACTTTATTTTCAATCTTTTTTATATTCTTGAATATTGTTTGCAATTTGTAGTTTTTTTGCGTATTCAAATTTCTTATAAATGCATAAAGATCTGCAGTCTAATTATCACATATTTGACCAGTTATGCAGGACTTGTACAGAGTAAGTCACCTACACCTGCAGTATTTCTGTAAATATTTATATATTTGTAGAAAATTTGATATGGGTCGAATCTACACCTAAAACACTAATACGCATTTAGTAAGGGGTCCAATCTCCTCCTCTTAGGAGTAACTCGTAATGGCACGATAAACATGTTTGTTTATATTTACAGATTCTTGCTCGTCGCGTCATTGTACAAGTCTACGACTTTCGATAGACATTAATTTTGCATTTTAGTTCAATTTCTCGAGTAAAATACCATTTTAAGGTCGTATTAATGTGCTCGTCTGTATGAATTTTCGAAATTATTCCAATGTATTTAAACGATAAAATATCGATTACCTTGAAATTTTCCTCAAAAAAAAAAAGAGATAAGATTCTTTATAAGAATAAGATTCTTTACGAGGTAGGCTTATATTCATTTGTCGATAATAACGGGTGGTTCGATCGTTGTCCCCGGCAACCCAGATTCATTTCGAGCTGTATGCAATGGTGCGTGTGGACGAGGAGTCAAGTGCGATCGATTCCTGGCATAAGGCGTTTTAACCCAAACCTAAGGAGGCGGCAGTGTGTGCATTTGAATAGAACAAGGAGTCGTCGCGTAAGACGCTTCCTCGGCTCGACCTATATTCTTCCAGCGATTCTTCGCGAGCCAAGAAATACACAGCGGGTCGAGAAGGGGGTACGGCATCGTGTGTCTTAGCGAATTCTTTAGTAGAGCACGCCGAACAAACTTCCGACTGTAGGAGCTTCATTCGTAATTTCGACGAGCACTATCAATTTGGCACACATATTCGATGGAATAGCATTAGAATAGTAACGGAACGGTACATCTCGCTAACCATAACAAGGGGCTAGTTTTCCTAGCCCACATATACGTTCGAAGATTTACCTTGACTTATCAGATATGGTAATTCAATTCCTTCGGGATTCCTGTCTATCCGGAAGCTGGAATAAGAATCCACTCGTGTCTTCTCTCTACCGAGAACTTTTCGTCGAGGAATTCTTCCTCCATACAATTAAGGAATAAATTTCCAGGACATCGTCCAAAATGACACGTGATTTCCGTCCGACGGTTTCAAACGTTTTCATTTAGGTAAAATCAGTTCTCTGCGACGAAATATGTGAAAATTGTTAGATATAATGATAAATTGTATAATCGTGTTATTTTTCTTTTCATCTGGCACAACTATTCAGATTTCAAATTGAAAACGTATTTTTATCAAAACAAACCATAGCCTATGTTACTCTAGTTTTGTATCACTGAAAAAATTGTTTAAATCGGTTCAGTAGTTTCGGAGATTAGCCCCGGTTCAAACAAACAGTGTCTTCAATTTTATTTATATAGAAGATATGCATAACGAACCGTAGCAAATAGATCCTCTATCGAGTCAATTGTTCTCGCAAAAAAATTGTTGAACATAGCTAGACTTCCCCTTTCGAAGATGTTTTTAAAATTTTGGCCACGAAATACTACTCTCCAGACGACTGTAGGGCGGCGAACCTCCGCCGTTCCTCCGTGCGAGAATTTCTCGATCAACGGGTACCGGTGACTCTTCTAGCCGCGGACAATAGTAGCGCCGATGCAATTTCACAGCCGTCGCATCGCAGGCACGAGAAAATGTATTCTTTCGTCGCGACGACGACGTTCGACCACGTTTTCCCTCGTTTCACGGCGCTCACGATCGTACGCGAAACTGCGTGATTGGAAAACGATTTTTCCTCAACCCCTCGGCCTGCTGGTTCGCAGTTTTTCCCGCCGAACGAACACTCTCTCCCGATCGTAGCAATCAAAAAGTCCATCAAGCGCCGACGGAATGGTACCATCGATTGCCCGTGCTTTTCAATCTCGGGTGCGAGATTATCGAATTCGTCGCTTACCAATCGCGTCGAATTCCTCGAATCCGATGACTGCGAGTCGACGCTGAACCGTCAGGCCGCATCTAGACACTCTATAATGCGCCATGGCTCATGCGCACAACATTTAGAAATTCTAGACAAACGTATGCTGCTGTGCGCACTGAAGATTTAGGTGATACTCTTTTATTTTTAAGTTAAACAATTGGATTCTCTTTACATTTTCATTGCCTAAGGGGTTAGTCGCAGTTAGGAAAATGAAAACGGACACTCTCTTGGGTTTTTTTTAAGGTATTAAATAATAGTTTTTATGAATGAAATGTAAATATATTACAAAGTACGTCTTAAAGAATTATAAAAGAATTTTTGTTTTAAAAAGGGTTAATTCATTTCGTCATAACAGGCGATGATGACGTGAGTGGCCACTTGGTTTGCGATGAGTAAGATTTCTTCAAACTGGTGCACCTGAAAACAAAACTTAAAGTAGATTTAGAAAATATATTAGACTAACGGGTCCCTGATCGAAGGATTTTTTATTTTCTTATATACTTTTCTTTTTATTCTCTATTTAATTACTCAATTTTATAATGAAAATTGAACTTCAACTTCAAATGCACGTCACTTTGTTTTAAATTAATTTTTTCCAAAGACCCTCGATCAGGGACCCATTAGCCTAATATATTCTCCAAATTTACTTTTATTTTTGTTTTCAGGTATACCAGTTTGGAGAAATCTTGGTCACTGCAAACAAAATGGCCATCCACACCATCGCCTGTTACGACGAAATGAATTGACCTTTTTTTAAAACAAAAATTTGTTTATAGTTCTTTAATATATATTTTGTCATATATTTAAATTTCATTATTAAAAATTATTATTTAATACCTTAAAAACACACACATACACACACAAGAAAGTGTCCGTTTTCATTTTCCTGACTGCGACTAACTCCTTAAGGTGTTTCGAATATTTCTACAAAATTCTATTAAAAAAGTTTCGAAATCTTCAAACTTGTAAACATTCATCACGGGCCATCCTGTTAGGGTACGCTGACCTTAACCCTTTCGGTACGGAGGAGCTGGCCGCGGTTATACATTCATGGTACGAGGAATTTTTCCACAAGAGTGGTTGCACCGCACGCCAGCGTAAGCCGCGAAAACGTGTTTTGCGGCATTCATAGAAATCTCGAGCGTGATTGTTACTAAATTTTTGTAGTTTTGTAATGCGTGCTGTAGAAAGTAATCATACTCGTTTCGTGGATGCCGCCATTAGGCGGCAGTAGTACCGAAAGGGTTAATGGCGTCGTGTATAACAGAGGTATATAACGGATGGTGATAGTAGAACTTCCCAGGCTATTTTGAATGCATACACGTACATGGGAAAGCCCAAATGTTTTAATGTTTCGTTATGAAAATCCTCGCTTACGCAGCAAACATTAAAATGATACCATTTGAGCAAGCGGTTGGAAAAATTCCTAAGGACACCATGTTTTACCTCTCTTAAGCTGGCACGACCAAATCAGCAGAATTATATAGGACTTAGAGGATACATTTCAAGAAAATCGTAATGTTAATATTAAGCTAGCAGCGTCACGATTTTTTCGTGAACGGTAACTGGTACAAAATTTCTTTTGGTGGTACAAATTAGTACAAATTCAGTACTAAATGTATCCGCTTTAATTTTTTCATTTATATTAATTTCTAATATTTTCGCCCACTAGCTTAACGTTAAACTAGCAGCGCCACGATTTTCTTGAAAACGGTAACAGGTACAAAATTTCTTTTAGTGGTACAAATTAGTACAAATTCAGTACTAAATGTACCTGCTTTGATTTTTTCATTTATATTAATTTTTAACATTTTCAGCCACTAGCTTAATATTAAGCTAGCAGCGTCACGATTTTTGTTGAAAATGGCAGGAGGTACAAACTCATTGTTTGTGTTACAAACTAGTACAAAATGTTACTAAATATTCCATTAACTAAATGTATCCACTGTCTTTCATTCATTTTTGTTAATTTTGAAGTTTGGTCCTAGCCTAATATTAAGCGGCGCCACGATTTTTGTTGAAAATGGCAGGAGCTACAAAATTATTATTGGCGATACAAATTAGTACAAAATGAGTACTAAATATTCTACCAAGTCCGATATGATTCTGCTGATTTGATCCTGCCAGCTTAAGAGAGGTCCATGTTTCATCGTTACAAGTCACAACCCTAATTATTTACCCTGTTTTCGGTCCATTTTCAACTTTAAACATTTCTCGACAATTTCTTTCATAAGAATATAACAAGAAACTATGTTTTGCCCCTCGCCGAGCCGTAGCTAGCCTCGCGATCTCGAAAACCCATCGATTTTAGGCGCGACACCCGCAAAGTTTGCGGACGTGATCGTCGCTCGCGCAAGATCCACCTTCCGAACGAATTTCGATGGAAAAGTTGTAGACTCGCGGCGGTTTGCGCGCGATAAGAACGAATGAAAATCGATAAACGAGCACGCGACCGGCGCGATACGCAGAAGTTGATTCGATTAGGCGAAGGGCGGGACACGAAACGGGATCAAACGTGTTTTAGATCCGCGATAACAAGCTCAGGGAATGCATGGAAACGGCAGCTTTGTGCGCCGGTTGTTCGCGATGACCGAGCGAAAATCCCCAAACATGGAAACAGGGAAACGTTTATACGACAAGCACGGAAAAAGCCTTCCGCCATTCGATATACGCGTTCGTCGAATCGGATATATGGGTATCTCGTGACCAGAGAGTCGGGAGATCGATTTCAAATAAAGCGGAAAAGCCTGGACGAAAAAGAGAGGCAAAGTAAAAAGATAGAGGGAGAAGAAGCAGCTATTATATTTGACTTTCGGCTTTCCTTCCACGTTCCCGCAGGTATCCTCGATTTCACCCGAGCCTCGTCGTTGCCCGCTGATTCAAAGGGTTTGCTGGAGCAAAGCCCAGCCCCGGCTAGGTGCGCCACGTCCGAAACGATTCTTCGTCGATCTCGTGCTACGAAACGACGCACAAAAAGGAAAAACCTTTTTCTCCCTAAGTCCCGCGGATAAAGACGCAGGAAAAACTGTTCTCCGTGGAATCGCGTGTTCGAACAATGCGACTGGAAAAGCGGAGCAGGTTTTCCACTCCCCCGTCGCGCCCGTTGCGGAGCGACACAACTGCTGTCCATACTAACGCTGCGCGGGCTGGATTTCGCATACCAGCAACGGAGCCGGCAGGTAAGAATAAAAAGCTATACCAGGCCAAAGCGTGTATCGCATAGGACACTTGGTCCCCTTCGGATTCAGAGGGGGGATACTCTGCTAGGATGAGAGGCAACAATTGTCTCTCAACAGGATTTCCTCGTAGCTCACCAGGACCCTCGGTTTGGATTACTTACCTGCGGGACCGAGCTACGCTGAACAAACTTCACAAGTTTCTCCAAAAATATTTAAGAACGGGCCAAATCTCATGGGAGAAGGATTTCACAAGAAAAAGACACGGATGTTGCTGTCGCTTTTGGGACAAAATCATTTTGGTTTTTGGTAAGCACCTTTTGGCAATTATTTAATTTCAATCATCGCTGAAAGAGAACATGAACTATTGGCTGATACACAGGTATAAGACCACCAGGCGCACAGTGTGATATTTCAGCGATCTCTTATTGGTTAGTAATGATTTTGAACATTTTTAGAAAAAGCAGCTATCGCTGTTCATGCGGTGTAATATTACAGCAAAGTCGTATTCTCGGTCGTTGTTTGAACTATTGTTCTAACTATTGTCAGAAATTAATTTTTAGTTATTCCAGCTAACAGATGTAACGATACAGACAAATTTCACACGATTACTGTGTTCGATAAATACTTATTCTGAACCGTGATTCTTATTAATATTTAATCGAAGACTGAATGTTACTATATGCATTGTAAATATTCAATTAATTCGGGAGATGTACATATATAATGCATTTTAAAGTTTCAGATTATTATACGAATGTTCTTCGAAAAAGATATTTCCGAACATGAAAAGTTGAGAATAAAATTTAAATAAGTAATCGTGAGGTATTTTTCTATATTTCAATATTAATTATTAATATAAATTAATCTCTCCGGCATAAGTAAACATTTGTGATACATACAGGATCATTCAGTGTTCGATTAAATATTAATAACAATTACGGTTCAGAATGAGTATCCATTCGAGACATTAATCGTGAGAAATTTGTCAATATTTTAATATCTATTGATTGAACCAACTAAATATTAATTTCTGACAGTAGTTGAATTAATTATTAACAAGACTTATTATTTAAACATCGATGGGGAATGTGATTTTGCTGTGATATTACTGTTGCACGAATTATTGGAAACTGTATTTTTTATTTTTGTAATAAAGACATATTCCAACCATAATACCAATAAACAAATCTGATAAGATTCAAAACAGCAAAAATTTATGTATGTAGCACTTTATGCATTACATGGAAAAGCTTATCGTCCCATACAATACTAAACAGTATTTATCGATATCATTAAAAGTTTTTGAGGAAACAGCTCGTAACTAATTAATATTGTGCCAGAAGTTTTTGACGTTTGGATATGTGCATCTATAATTTTTTCATTTGCAGTTGAACTACGAAGACCACAATGTCTAACTAAACGAACAAGGTGAGTCATTTTAATTACTTGATGAAAGTTTCTTCGCTAAACGTTTATTTGCATTATAAATGATTACCTGGTATTCGAAAGATAATTTTATCCACCCTGCCCGATAAAGACACTCAATGTTTATTTGTATTTATAACCTGCTCCCAGATACGGTCAGTTGCACCCACTTTCCCCTCCGAAGAGCTGTCCCAAAGGTCCCATATATTTTGTTAATGGGGTCTAAATCTTTAAATGTCGCAGATCGATAAATCAATGAAGTACGTAGAGGTGAAAAACTGGGTACGACGGAACTGAAATTGCGATCTACGAGGGGTTAAGTGTGCTAAGGACTGAGTGGGCTTGACGTGCATCAAATGAAACTCGTTTTCATGTACCATTCAACACTTTATTCTACAAGGTACAGTTCCATCTGAAACCGAACACCTGTGCAACTACCATAATTTTTAAGACACGATAATACGTTGACACAATTAGCATAAAGTAAAAGGATATGCGTTTTTCATGTTGGCTTGTAGAACAATCTTGACGCGAGTCAAGACACTCCCTCGACCCCCCTGAGTGCAATATACATCTCTCAGAGTAACCATGTATTTGTTTACACACCTCTGAGGTACGCTGCAGTACGGATAGTTGAAAGCTTCGCTCATTTTTTTACCGTATGAATAAAGATACGAATAAAGATCGCGCATGTTACAAATTTTCGGAACGACTTTACTGTCTTTACTGTGTTTGCCAAAACAGTGTAAACAAGTCTTACACGGTTAAATATAGTCCTATATTAGAGAACATTTTTGCAAATATCTTAGAAACTAAAACCGATCGTCACGTACATACGTACGGAAAAGTTCATAGATATTTACGAACATGTTTACTATTACGTATAAAAACATT
>NW_026534329.1:7281157-7291973 GCF_026225885.1 Hylaeus anthracinus | reverse complement strand
GTTCATAGATATTTACGAACATGTTTACTATTACGTATAAAAACATTACCATTCCATACTTATTTATTATGTACGGAAAAGTTCATAGTTATTTACGAACATATTTACTATTATATATAAAAACATTACCGTACCATATTTATTTATTATGTGAAATAAAAATTTTCTTTCGCGTATACGTTAACCCCTTAAATCGATTTCAATAATCAATATCTTCAATTGCATAGATATCAGTTTTCACAACATTTTTGAATAAAATGTTACGCTAAGTTACAAAATACATGAGGAATAATCGGTTAAAAACCGCGATTTCGAAAGAATGTTTCACGTGTGAACGAGCAAATATTTTGAGAGAAATGTATTAGGTTGTCCCAAAAGTTTCTTTCGTGAGTTGCATTCAATTATTTTTTGTGGCAGTGTTTATATAAATAGACAATCTAATTTCTTAGACATTGATGCTGTAACAGTAATGAAGCGAAATGAATCGTACACAATTCAGTAATGTAACGTAAAACATAAAATATTGCGTATACATTAATTATTAATAAAACGAAAGAAACTTTTGGGACAACCTAATATAAATGTAAAAAATGTGTTCAGGTGTAGAATGGCCTTCATCGTACCTGGCATCGTACCTTCGCTTTTCGTTTTCCCTGCTTTTCCAAGCTCGTTATAACGGTCGATATAGCTAGCATCGGAGACCCCGTGAAAACATTTGACTTCGTTGCCAAGACGACCTTAACGTGTATCGCGAAATCTTGAGAGGCGCCGTCGACCCTGACCATCAACGCACCCGCGCAACGGTCGATCGAGCTTCTTCCCTGTATTTTTTATGCGTGCTCCTACTGGATAATTGTTACGGTGTTCTCTATTGGTCGGAGAAGACCTAATAACGCGTTGGAACCTGAGAACGATTGGTGGATGCCGACAGGTAAGGGAGCAAACACGCAGAGCAGGAGTCAAAACCGCGCACAATGATCGAATCAACGATGAGTGATCGAGCTCTTAGTGGGTTAACATCAGAGATGGGCAAAACATTTGAATGTTTTGTTAAAAATTTGAACATTTTCCAAAGAAGGAAACGAGACAAACACATCGGCAAACTTCAAATTTATTCGAAGTCTAGGGTTTTGCCTATCTCTGGTTAACATGGAGAATGGATGTAAAACTGATTTTTATTTAATTGACAGAAACTTCATTCACGCTATCATCTATGCATTGTTAGACGAAGTAATTATCTTCATAATATGTAATATAGGGACTTCCATTAATCTCTCGAGAGACGAATTTTAAATAAGTATATTTTTTGATAATTACGAACGATTCGTGCATTATGTGGTAGGCGTGTACGAGTACTCGATTTATTCGAATTCCTGTAACGATTCAAGGATATTGCAACTACTATTTTAATATACCGTGAATTCTGGTATAACGTGCCAAACAGTAAAGCAGAGAAATTCATTCCCTGCATTAGAAGACTGTAAGTAAGATTGATTCAAAAGTAATAAAATTCAATTTACACAAAATCTACTCCAAAAATGTGTAGGAATGTTGGTTAATTATACACTGATTGTATATACGGCAACAATTAATTACGTTTTGGAAAAATTACAGTCGTGATGGCGTGTCCAAATTAATGACTGCCTGTAGTGCGAACAAATTTGTTACGTTTTTACATATGTAAAAGGTTATGTTAGATGTTCAGCATCGTCGTAAAAAATTTTCAAATATCATCATTTTTCCACCATAACGATGTAACTGAGCGATCACGCACGGGGACCCACACACGCTCAGCCCGGAAGCGGATCTTTGTTAAATTTTAAAGTAAGGAAGACTCGCGCGAATTTTATTTGACACCTGATGAATGTGCCCCGTGCCGCGGAAAGGTAATGAGAATTCCTAGATCGTGCGCGGCTCGAGTATGATGTATCGTTTGTACGAGTAATGAAACAGAAAGAGAGCTGCGAGCGCAGGACGAAGACCAGCTGCAGCACCACCAGCAGCTATCTCGACTTTAGCGTTTTTCAGAGGTCTGAATAGGACATGTCATACTTTAGAAGCTTCGTTCGACGGAGCGCGAAACTTGATTTGCGATAATCGAATATGTGGAAGGATGGATGGGTTATTAGCCTAGGCTAATGCGCCGTAAAAGCATAAAATAATGCAAATTTTAGCGACGAGGTCAATCGGAAATTAATTTAGCAATAATTGACAGCTTTACGAGTCGAATACTTTTCGGAGCGATGTTCGAAAAATGGCTTACATAGTTAAATAATTTTCATTCGGTCAAATTCAGTGTTACTTTCTTCAAAAAGTAAGGCGATGTAAATACACAGAGCTACGTTCTGATTTTGTTCAGGTGTTTAAATTTTCTTCGACAATTAAAAATGAGCATTTCTTTTTGAAACAATTATGACAAATTATTTAACAAATGTTTGTCCACCGAAGTAATTTTTATTTCGTAGCTTTCTTTTCTTACGCCTGTTTTTTTAATTTTATTTATTTCCGTAGACGCGTGTTATTCATTCCAAAATTTTCCCGAGGTCAAAAGTAATTAAATATACGCTTTCACCAGATTATAACATTATTTCAAATTGGCTCTACGTTCTAAGATCAATCATCTACGAGAAACAAATTGAGATGGGTAAATGCGAAAACTGAAAGGACGAGTAGAAACTAACGTACCTACATCAGTGTTGGGCATAATGGTAATCATAATTACAATTACAAATTTTTCTGTCATTACAATCGTATTTTCAGGTGTTTTCAGACATAGAAATTTTCTACCTCAAAACCGACTTTCAGTTCAATTTTTGATTGTGACGAAAGTATGGTTTTCTAAATTTTTGGGAGCGAGGAACACGAATTTGAAGTTGGTTTTAAGGCAAAAACTTACAAATCCTCCAGTTGGGAACCGACTTACTAGAATACAGGAAAGGCAAAACTATTTTATTATTAACGCAACATTAATCTCATAGCTGAGCGACAAATGCAATCAAACGCTTACACAATCCCTCAGCGAATAGTGTAATCAAACACAAAGCCTGTCCCCTAGCTGAGCGACTAAAGCAATCAAACGCAAAATGTATCCATACTCACTCACTTCCGTACCATGACAATAGCCATAAAATCTTAAAATTTAAACCATAGAAATTTCTATGGTTGAAAACCCTTGAAAATACGATTCTAATCAAATTTGTGATTACTATTGTAATCGTAATCGTAATCACAACTCTGAACCACTTCATTGCAATCGTAATCGTAATTATGATTACGATTATGCTCAACACTGCCCTACACCAAGTCCGTTTAATCGAGACGAGAGGACGAAAGTAATTAATGAATAGTAAACCGCGACAATGCTGGAACAGCAACCTTTCCAATCGAGAATCTTTTTGTCGCTGATATAAGATACAACGTATGCAATGATGGGAATAAGGAAACGACAAGATATCGGAGGAAAAACAGTTTCACCCGGTTAAGCGATTCCGCACAATGACTTTTCAGTTTCTATAGTCGTCGCATCGATTATATCGGGCATTGAGTAGAATTATAATTTGTATTACGAAACAACGGCGCGTCTTTGGTCTGGAAAACAATGAAACGGATACGATGAAGGAAGATAAATACGTGGAATAGTCTCCCGGAAAGGTACAAAGACACGGAGTCGAACGTGAATAAAATGCATCGAATAATCGCTCCGTTAAACGTTGAATAATGCATGTTACAATCTTGAGACGAATGAAAGACCGGAGCTGAAATACGACACAGAACGCTGTGCAACGGTAATTGACTCGTTACGAGTCCGTAAACGTTCGATGAATGAAAACTAATATCTACGCGAAATAAGACGAAGCGAAAGCTTATCTTCGAACCGTGATTGATGTAAAATGAGAGATCCATTGAAAAGAACGCGATACACATAATATTTCCTCCGTCGGCGTCGTAGCGGCACCAATGAGTAATTCACGCCACATCGGCAAGCTGCTTATCACCCGTCTCGTTCGCTTTCGAGTACTAAACAGAAATTTTAACGGTACCTTCACTGTTCCAGAGAAACACGTTTCCATTCGTCGAGGGGTCAGCATTTATCATTGTGGCGGTACAAAAATTCGTATACAACTTTTCTTACTACACCCACACGCATTTAAAACAAATATTAAGGTAGTCTACGATTAATGTACTACAAACGTAAACTAAAAGTTGGAGTATCTTAATATTCGATTTGCGAGGCACCATTTTGGCCAATTCTGAATTGCACAAGAAATAATAACAAGACCGCTTCGATTCTTCATTCCTTATATTGTGCCGGTGCAAAAATTCGTATAAAACTTTTCTTACTATACCGAGATGCGTTTAAAACAATTATTCTGCTAGTCTACGATTAATGTTCTATTAGGGGGGCCGAAAAGTAATGTCATTTTCTTTTACATTAAATTCAAGCAAATTCATTCTTAGTATCTATTTTTAAGCAATTGCCAATGCAACAGCCCTATGTCATCTAGTGTACAAATTTTCAATTCAAGATCGATAAAAATCATTGATCCGATGATGAATAAGTATTGAGATTTACAGAAACGACTATATCTTCCAGTCCACCTAATACAAACGTAAACTAAAAGTTGCAGTATCTTAATATTCGATTTGCGAGGCACCATTTTGACCAATTCTGAATTGTGCAAGAAATATTAAAAAGAGTGCTTTAATTTTTCATTCCTTATCATTTGTCCGACTTTTCGAGTCATTTGAACGACTGTGTGACTGTTCAACTGCGTATTCCTTCGTGAAGCAGTTGATGACTGTTTTTTGGTTTCCGTAACTCAGATGTCGATATTTCTGTTCGATCGATATTTCTGATTGTATCATGATGCCACAACTTTATTTACAAATATTGAGATTTCGAACTGAAACCTTATTTTAATCAAAATAAAATATAGCTTAACGTTACTAAAGGATAGCGTGGCTCTCTATTACTGAACATTTTCTTAGAATTGGCTCGATAGTTCCAGAGATTACCCTCTACATACAAACAAATTTTACCTCTTTATAATATTGGTATAGATACAGAGATAGATAGCATAGATTAAAAATTTTCGATAAGAATATATGTAGTAGATTTTCTTGTAATGTGTCGTATATACTATCGAAAATAACGTAAAATGTTTTCCGAATGTTGTATTCGAATCCCTTGCACTCGGACTTTTTCTCAGTTAAACGCACGGACATAGGAAATAAAAAATGTACAGCGGGAAGTAAAAATACGACTATAATTGAAAATATGATTATATGTTTGAAAATAAATTTTTAGAGTTTCAACGCTTTGAATATCTAATTTATTGTGATAGTTTGTTACTCTTTGTAATCTACCAATGGCTACAATATATAAATAAAAAATATATATATATACAAAATATATTTTATTTATATAAAATATATATATATATATACACAAAATATATTATATTTATATATAATATATTATATATGTAATATATATGTTAATATATAAAAATAAGGTATTTACGTTCATTTTGGCCACAATGCGCATTTTACGAATTTCCATTTTCCTGCTAAATAATGGGAGCAGCCCGTTTACCATTGCAACGAATAATCACCACGTAAATAAACAAAAAGTTGTTTGCGTTGTTAGAGAGGAGGGCCGTCATAACAAGAGTAATATCTGTTACGTGTGTGTGCTGGGAGGATATTATTGTGATTGACTTCTCGATCGTTGAAAGGTGCGCCACCGGTTCCAGACGTCCAGGGATTGCGAACGCGACCAAGGAAAACTTAATTTCCACCCAGTGGCGCGTTCATTCGCGCGTAGCTATGAAATAAACCGCAACGAAACCAAGTGCTTTTCGTTTTGCACCCACTGAAAATTCCGGAGCAGACTTCCCGAATGCCCGAGGTTTTACTGAATTTCTGCGTATTTATCTCGAATCTCGACGCTGCTTGCCGCCGAAGTGGAACTTCAGACAGCCCTTTTTCACGCGAAACCCTTCGAATCGAACTCGCGTTGCGTAAAAAATTCCGGCTTTTATCGTCGCGCGTACGTTCAAGTGAACGCGGACGGGGTATTACCGTCGCCGTTGCCATTTACGGACAAAACCGTAAGAGAAAGCGACGAAGCTGCACAGAGTTCGATCGTTTTCGATGCCTCGAAATTGAGCATTGCGACGGGGTCCACCAATCGAAAGATCGATCGAGCACCGGCCAATTACCGAACAACAATGAAATTAAAGTCGGTCGTCGAGGTTCTGCGTACTACCCTCTCTTTCATGTGTTACGAAGTGTAAGCAAAATTCGACGGGTATAAGCGGTTCGAAGCAGGCTAAGTGGTTCATTTTGTTATCGCTACCGGTTTAGTTTAGTACATTTACGGTAAGAAGAAGATTCATTAGTACCTAAATTTTCTTAATAGACGTAGAGGGTACGAATGTTTATGAACTGTTTGCGTACTGGTGGTTCATAAAGAGAGAACAAAAATTTTTGCCATTTTCTGTGTTATTTATTGAGTATACATAATTATGCCAAACACTTCCGGATTGTTTCAGAGGAGAATAGAAATGACGAAACGTTAATATTACAGTAAAGTCATATTTTCGATCACTGTTTCAACAAATAATGTTAATAATTAATGTAACTATTGTCAGAAGTGAATTTTTAGTTACTCCAGCTAACAAATATAACGATGTTAAACATTTCTCACGATTTCTGTGTTCGATGAATATGTACTTATTCCGGAACGTGATTCTTCTTAATATTTAATCGAAGACTGAATGTTACTATATGCATTGTAAATATTCCATTAATTCGGGGATGTACATATTAGGTTGTCCTAAAAGTTTCTTCCGCGACTTGCAATTCAGTTATTTTGTGTGGCAGTGTTTATACAATTAGACAACCTAATTTCTTAGATGTTAATGTCGTAACTGTAATGGACCAAAATGAACTGTACACAATTCAATAATGTAACATTATACATAAAATGTTGTGCATGTATTACTATCTACGGAAATGGAAGAAACTTTTGGGACAACCTAATATTTCATGCATTTAAAGTTTCAGATTACTATACCAATGTTTTTCGAGAAAATAATATTTCATTAAACATGAAAAGTTGAGAAAAAGTAATCGTGAGATATTTTTCTATATTTTAATATGTATTGATTGGAACAATTAAAACTTAATATCTCCGATATCATTAAACATTTGTGATACATAGAGTATCATTCAGTGTTCCATTAAACATTAATAACAATAACGGTTCTGAATAAGTATTCATTCGAGACATTATTATTAATCGTGAGAAATTTGTCAATATTTTAATACATATTGATTGGACCAACTAAATATTAATTTGTGACAATAGTTGAATTAATTATTAACAAGACTTATTATTTAAACAATGATGGAGAATATGATTTTGCTGTGATATTAATGTTTCACGAATTATTTTCTCGATGGATTCAAGGAGCATTCGAACCGACCGTCACGCGGTTGTTGACAACTGTTGGCAATGGTTGCGTGGGAAAGCGGAGTGATTTGTTGTTTATAATAATTCGGAGTTCAGTTCGGTCAAGACAATTGTAAGAGTCAGTCAATAAATAATACGTTGTCAAACTGCAATACGTTTTAAAGTCATTAGATTCCTACAGTTAGCTTATTTAAAGTGGTTACTAGAAATATATTTTTCTTCGACCGATGACGATATTGTTAACCTTTCTGGTAAATTTGCTTACTTATTGTTTTATAAATTCATTGATAGCATTTATCAACATTTTTCAGTCGGTTAAAATGGAAACTTATTCAGTTAGCTTATTTAAAGTGCGTAACTTATTATACAAGGTTATTGTACTACTGCTTACTTATTCCTAGCTTATTTCCATTCCTCTTATCATCGTCTCACATGACTCCTGCACTGTTTTAATACTGTTTGCAGTATTTCTTACTCCTCCTCTATTGGGGCCCTCTGGCCCCCCTCTAGCTCGGGTACCTCGGGATTGCTAAACCCGTACTGTAGCGGCATATTCGCATACTACAGCCCCTGAGGGTGAGAATAGTCATCTTGCATTTATCAGGTCAATCCTGTCTTGAATTTATCCAGTCTTTACTGTTGTACATACTTGTCCTTACTATTTAATTTTATATTAATATTTACTAGTCTTTTACGGTCCTACTACGATAAAACAATCTACCATAACTGTTATATTTGTAATGTTATGGACAAATTCCAAAAATCAACTATTCTTGTCTGCTTGTAGTGACAAATTCCAAACATAAACTATTCTTGTCTGCTTTTAGCGATAATTCCAAAAAACAAACTGTTCTTGTCCGCTTGTAGCGACAAACTCCAAAAACGAACTATTCTTGTCCGCTTGTAGCGACAAATTATTAGGTGGACTGGAAAGTAATGTCGTTTTTACCATCTTAAATACTTGTTTATCATTCATCAGCTCATTGATTTTTCTGCCATTGAAAATTTGCACACTAGGTGACGAAAGGCTTGCTGACAGTGAGGGCGATTATGTAATGAATTAAACATAGAAACTTATTGGAAAGTTTGAATTTAATGTAAAAGAAACGACGTTACTTTCCGCTGGTGGATTACAAGTAAAACCGGCTGCGAGGAGTACGACGAAGGGACACGGAAAGAAGGGGGAGAAAGAAGAGGACCGAATGTGTTGAAATAGAAGGTTGTAACGTGCCAGAACCTGATGGATCGAGAGTTCGCGTAGAAGCGAGACGGAAATGGACCGCGGCAGGGAAACGCAGACGAAGGAGGAAGAGGACAGGGACAAAGAAGACTTTCCTGATCCCCTTGCTCGTCAACCGAGAATGTCAGCCATCTGGCATTGTACCGTGTACCCATGCTTCCCAACCATGGCGCGCGCTGTCCAAGCGTGTGTACTCGGTGGCGCCTACCCCATGAGGTCTCTGATAGTAGCAAAAGTAAACAAATCCCCTCGAACGCGATTGTGACAGACGAACCGGCCATGACCGGAGGAATCGTGCGTACCGAAACCCATATCTTCTCACAACAAACCTAAGCCTTTATCGGCGATTCCACGAACGGATACGGGCACGTCTCCCCCGGAACCTTGAAACGCTCCAAAAGCGGAACGGAGTATCCACGGGAGTTAAGAACGAAAGTGGCGTCGATTGCTCCCCTCTCTCCGTGATCTCTTGAATGAACCGAGTCTCTCAACCATGGCACAGATACGACGCACTTACTCGGCGTGTCGCACGTGCCTGTTGTGCATACGTAATGTGTATTGACACGTAGAATGACAGCACGCGGGCCGAAGTCACGCAGAGTCACCGCAACGAATCGATAAAGACCCGAGAACAATCGAAGGCTTTGTGGACGAGATTCGATCCGTTTTGACCATTTCCCGAAACTTGAGGTCGATTCAGACTATACGACACGTACCGGCACCGACACGTCAAAACATTCAAACGCGCGTTTTAATGGAACTATTCGCATTATTCCCGTTGACGGAACGTTCAGGTCGGTGTCTGTTAAGTGCGAATAGTTCCATTAAAGCGCGTGTTTGAATGTTTTGTGGTGTCGTTACCGGTCCGTGTGGTATAGTCTGAATCGACCTTTAGCCCAACATTTAAATAAACAAGGAACGTTTTCGTTAGTTTTTCTGGAAGATCTTCGCAAAGATCGGTTTCGCAGCGCATGCATCGATTACAGGT
Organism: Hylaeus anthracinus; assembly: GCF_026225885.1. Classification (NCBI taxonomy): domain Eukaryota; kingdom Metazoa; phylum Arthropoda; class Insecta; order Hymenoptera; family Colletidae; genus Hylaeus; species Hylaeus anthracinus. The sequence continues at coordinate 7,282,265 of NW_026534329.1, read as the reverse complement.
AACAGGGTGAGTGTTTAACACCGAGACAGCGATTACGGAAGAAGATTATGTAGACTCACCGGCAATGGCGACAAACAAGAAGAGTATCCACGTATCCATGAGTATGCCGGCAAGGCGTAGCTGGAAGCTGTTGTTTGCGTACGCGAGTTTGTCCATCACTGTACAGGATGCATCGTCGAACGTCGTCGGTACACGCGGCACCTGGGCTGGTCCTAGCCCCGTATTCGTCGGATCCTCGTCACGGGAATGCACCCACTGTCCGCGTAAACCGAGCCCACCACCGCGCACTGCGAAAATTCCCGTGAAGCACCCGCGGCGGTCTCGCGTGCTCGCGTCGTCTCACCACCGCGGAACGTGTCCTGACACTGTCCTTCGGCTCCCTGCGGCTCTGTCACGGATCAGACTCGCATCGTTCGTATTTCGCGGAGGAGGCACACGGCGCCTCGGTTCGGGCCACCGAGAATCGACTGGCAGCCAGGTACCGAACACGGACGAGATCTCGGGACCCAGAGGGGCACCGGGAGAAGGGGGGCACTGGTTTCTTGACGCCGCCTGTGGGATGTACACACTAACTCGCGGCGTGTATCGCGAGACAGCGAATCGGATGCGATGAGATGCGCGCTGACTCGCGCCGCGTGTGCCTCTACGAGTGCCCGATGTTACTGTCGTGTGCGGGTGTACACGGTTCCATCCGCTCGGGAATATAAATACGTCGGTTTGTCCACCGGCGTCTCTACCGACAGACGCCAGCCACGAATCTTCGATGATTACGGCGTTCGTAGACACGAAACCCACGGAATCTGTTGCGGGTGACGACAGCGTGCACGAGTACGGGCGACCGTGATGTCCTCTCACCACCGCGTTGCCCGGAGTATTGACCGACTCGGCTTGGTTCGGCTCGGCTCGACACACGGTGCGCCGCGCTGCGGGCCAGGGAACAGGCGGGGAGAGATGCGGAGGGGGCGCCTGCTCTCTGACAACTACCGTACGACTGATCCTACGACGATGCGCGCGCACTCTGCTCTCGTACGCTCGCGTGAGCGGCTACCTCGAATTACCTATGTCTACTCCGAGCCTAGCCACTTTTTAAACATGCTATTTTTAAATA
>NW_026534329.1:7277879-7281147 GCF_026225885.1 Hylaeus anthracinus | reverse complement strand
CGAGCCTAGCCACTTTTTAAACATGCTATTTTTAAATAACGTTGTCTCCAAAATTACAAAGGTCAGGAATGTGTATTATTCCTTCTTGGTAATCGAATTCAAATCTAGCGATAATACCTCCTTAGCTTGCCGTTTCGGACAGAGGTTAACCGAGTAAAAATTCGAGGTAGCTTTTTTACTCGAATATTGTAAACTATTTATTATAGCATATGATTTTGTACTGATTATACGTCTTTCGACGAAAACATGTCTACTATCTACAGTGGGAGTAGAAAGTATTCGTACAGCGATCAATTTCCAAAAAAACTGTGTAAAATTGTAATTTATTAATTTATTTTTTATAAACAATGACATTCTACATATTCTCGGAAATCTCTAGAATAGATAGATTACAAAAAGAAATAGCTATTTATGTAAGTTGCGGAATTAACAAGAAAAAAACAATTGATCGATGAAATATTGAAGCAATAAGTATTCGCACAACTGTTTAATTTTTAAAACTTCAGTCAAAAAAAAAAAAAAAGAAATTTACATTAATTTACAAGTATATAATACTTCCTTCGTGGGATTTCCTTTTGAGTTTATCGTTATTATAACTTTTCTAAGCATTAAATTAACTAAATTATCGGTAGACTGCGGATCTTTATGCATTTATAGGAAATTTGAATGTGCAAGAAACTACAAGATGCAAACAATATGCAAGAATATAAAAAAGATTGAAAGTAAAGTTCATGTTATAATATTTGCAGAATAAACGTATCGTAGGCTCGTTTCTGTCATTTTCACCTTGTTAATTTTCATCAGTATTGTCTATATTTTTCGTTTATAGTTAAATAAAGATCGTTCTTCCAAGCTTGCATAAATAAATAAAATAAAGATTAAAAGTATTAATTGAGCGTTTATACGATCCTATATTCCATTACAATTTTAATTTTTGGAAACCCGTTATTTTGAGAACCCTGTAAATCACCGAGGAAGCTTCTTACAAGCTTTGCTTAGTTGCGCGTGTGGCCTGGCGTAGTTTTCATTGTATTTCGTGTGACACTGAAATTGATGAGCAATCGCACCTCAGGCTCGAGGGGGCATGTCCGTTTCCGCAGGGAACCGCAAGCGAGTGCGAGAAGAGCCCGGTTGGATCGTCTTCGAACGGTTGACATAAGGAAATTTGACGATACAGACAGTAAACGGTCTCAGCCGGTAGTTTTATTCGACGATCGATACTCGATACCTCGTCTACCATAAGAAGATTCGATCTCGGGAACGGCTCGAACGCCTTCCGGACTTAGCAAAGAGATCTATGGGTCGGATAAGGATCCGGCTGAGATTCAGCAGGTTGTTCCACGTGGAATAGAGAGAATTTGTGTGCAGGTGGTTCTTCGAACCCCCTTATCCTCCTTCTAACGTCGAACTTTCTTCTGGAATGGTATTCCAGACCGAGATGAGGCCAACAAAGGAACGATCGCCGCGATTTTATCTTCGTGAAACTATCGAGCCGTGAGCTCCTACCCCTGGCGACAATGGCGTCGAGTCGTAGTTACTCGCACGCGACCTACGGATTCTGGCTAACGACCTGCGATGAACCGCTCAGCGGGAGCTTTTGTTTAACCGAAGCGTTTATTAATCAATTGCCTCTTCCCTCCGCATCGCACCCCTCTCCACTGGCGAAAGAATTGCGCATTTGTCGGTCAAATGTTTTTTTTCCTTCGACGCTCAACGGAGGGAAGTCCAAAGCGGCATCCTTTGATCTCTCGAAACGGTTTCGTTGCCCGAGAACCACGACCGACGCAATATCCACGTGTATGTACAATGTAATTTGCTGTACACGTCCAATGGAAACGGGGCGCGAGACCCAGAGCTTCCAATTACAGTACGAGAAACGCACGGTTATAGCTCGCTGCACGTACTCGACGTAATCGAACAAATGTCTCCAAGGAGTTCCCAGGGAACGAGACTTCTCGTCGAGAGAACCAATTCTGATTCTGACTACGTTCGATACCGAGATGCTAAGTAAATAGCAGCTTGAAGTAAGTGTGATATTATTTTTTACGTTTACTTAAGTGTTTCCAACATCTCCCATGCTATTCCCCTGACAAGGGGAAGTCACGGATGCTGCAGTCGCTTTTGGAACGACACCCTGTGTAGGGTGTAGTCAGAGCTGTAAAATAACGATCACTTTTGTATCCATTACAATTTGGAATAATTACTTTTGAAGTAGAAAATAGTTATATAATTAATTTTTGATTATGTACTTTGTTTTTAGTAATTATGCAATACCTTATTTGCAATTTCTGAGTAATTCAATTACTTTTTAATAATTACTTATAACTACCCAGGAAGTAATTGAAAGGTGTCCCAAATCTAAAGTAGTTAGAAATACTTAAAAGTAAATAAAAAGTAATTATAATTACTTTTCTCAATTACTTTCAAGTAATTGCAGTTTCATGAACAGTAATTGTTAAAAGTAACGATTACTGTCTTCCAATTATTTTTAATTACAGATTTGTGATAAGGTGGAATTTTTGTACATAACATTTTTGCATATAAACAACCTTTTGTGTATAACATTTTTCCGTCCAATGCATATTTTGAAAGTTATAACGAAGCTACACATGTATCGTGGACCACCGACCGTTCTCGGTTGCCTAAAAAACCTCGTACCTTTTAACATTCGCGTGGAATACGAAAAAAAATTTTTATTTAAGAAAATTTAAGTACTGAAATAACCGTTTATTAATTATCGTAACGAACCGTATTAAAAGCATTTCTATGATTGGTAAAAATGATATCAACTTACTGGCGATTCTCTAACGGTTAGCCATTCGGTATTGGATTAATTCCGCTGCAGACATTGCTTTTCATACGAAACGTTAAACGTGCAAGAGCGAGGTTTTAGCCGAATTATAATCGCCTTTACAACGCAACGTTCGAATATATGTCATGCAGATAATAGCGGCTGCGAACAATAGACATACTGGACATTTGATGTGGCCACAACGATTCGACTGCCAGTGTATGATGTAACGGGCCGATTTACATTAATTAATAACATGGTTCGTTTCACGATATCCCACGAGCCGATGGATTGACTTTCCGATTCGACGCGTGCACGCGTTAACCCTGCTCGCTTTGAATTAATCATTCCAATAAAGAAGAATAGTTTACCCAACAATATGAGTGTCATAGGATCGTGAAACACGTTTGGGATAGTTGGTAGAGAGAGAAATATTGAATACTGTTAAATATAATTCCCATCTCGTAATGGGAAATG
>NW_026534329.1:7273471-7277869 GCF_026225885.1 Hylaeus anthracinus | reverse complement strand
AATGTATATACTGTCTACACGGAAATACTGTCTGAGTAGATTTAGGACAGGAATATATTGGCGGAGGTGGGAATATTGAATACTATTAAATATAATTCCCATCTCGTAATGGGAAACGTAATAAAATTGTTAATGCATATACTGTCTACACGGAAATACTGTCTGAGTCGGTTTGGGATAGTTGTTGGTGGGGGTAGGAATATTGAATACTTTTAAATACAATTGACGTTAAATACGTGTTAAATACGTTTGAATAAATGAATGAATACAAAACCAATAAAGTGATTACAAGACCATAAATGCTCGAAAACCATTTTAAACGTACGTGGTATTGTACGATCCATACGATGTCGATTGGGAACACTTTTTCATTTATTGAAGTGAAACATCATGTGAATGTTGGATGAATGTTTATATTTAAACCACTAGGTATGTTTGTACGTTTTATAGTTGTCAGTTATGTTTATCACTTTGTGTTAGTAATTCATTGATTAGTCATTTAATTTGTATCGCGATTTCATTTTGTCTGATGTATTGTGTGTTGTCTTGGAATTTTGGCAGTTTTCGTCGAACATCTAAATAAATATCCTTACACAAGGGATCATCGTGATAGAAAGGGTTAATAAAAGTATTTAATACGAAATGAAACTAAAGTGTCACCGAGAATGCGCGATGCCATCAAAGAGGACATCGGGAGTAAGTTACTCTTAGGCAATCGCGAGTACATTGCGTAATGCCGCCGAGCACGTGACTTCCATTAAAATAAACGGAGGGCCCACATACACGGAATATTATCATTAAAACATTAAAGTTAACGACGCTTGAGTTCGCCGAGTACGGATTGAAACGGCGTAATCGGCGATAATTAAAGCGATCCGACAGCGACGGCGACGGTGAGTGTTTTTGAGAAGGTTTAATAGGAGAAGACGACGTCGTTTGGAAAGCAAAACCCCGTCGTAGCGCCTGGTACGCGGCAGCGGGGACAATTCGTGGCGTTAACTCCCCCTTAAACCGCGTGAAACGGTGCCAGGGTTTTGGATAATTCCGCAGGGCTGATTGCCAAGCGAAACCGTCGCGTCTGTTGGCGTAATTAAACTTTTTTTGATCACGTTGAACTTGCGGTCGATAGTTCCCGCGCGAATTGCTTTCTTTATCGCGGCTCGATTAACGTTGCGGCTTCGATCGGCCTAGAGATAGGATTGCCAGCTGCATCAAGCCTGAAAAAAAAGACATTATAGATTTCCACCTTAGTTATGCACACAGAACTGAAACCGCATACGATGTAACACAAAATTGCTTCGATTGGGCTAGATTCGACCATTTTTTTAATTAAAATATTTTTAATAAATTCAAAATACTTTCGCCGATCATCATTCCATATTTAGAACTGTATAGAATGTATACTGTACGAGTTGCGATAAAGGAAATTGTTCTATGAACAGATTTTAACAACAATTTACTATGATGAATATTGTTTTTTTTTTTTGTTTACGTCTTTTCTGCTGTGTTGCTCTTTGATTTAGGATAGAAATAAGATAGGATAAGGATAGTTGTAAGGTAGAGTTAAGAAAAAATACTGTAAAAGATGTATATGGGAAAGAGGAGCCATGCGAACCTCTTTGGGGGAGCATTATAATAAACACATTAACATTACTATGAAGAATAAAAAACAAATCATTATTAACAAGGCAAATAGTCAAATATTGATAACTTATTTAAAACAGATTATGCTTACCTATTTCTTCTCGCTCTTATTATGTAAAAAAAAAACAAGAAACACCAAATTACACAGGTAGCGTCATTTGCAAGACCTAGAAAGGACCAAAACAGGAGCTGGAAAAAGTATCCATTCCAAAAAGGACGGTTCGCAAATACTAGGTACAGATAGTCGGGATGCTTCTTCTCTCTTCCCTCTTTTTTTTTGTAAACACGTGTTTATAATTTATTATCAATTGTGTACATTATACAGTAACCTGCACAATTAGTGACACGCTCGCGTCGCACACACCCATGCACGCACGCACACTTTCAACAACAAAAAATATACGTACATCCACATATAGCGTATACGTAAAGTCAGCGCGCGAGAAAAATGCGACAGACTCCGCCTCTCGGAGTAACTAATCGTATTCAGCGAGACAAACTTGCAGCCTTTGTATTGCGCCCCGCGAGTAAAACAAACGTCTATTAGTGAGAGCAGCGTCTTGTTTCACAGACAGGTACCATTGGATTAATGACTAATTATCCTGCGTTTTTTCTTTCATATCGTTCTATTTAATTACTAAATTAGCGTTACTTTTTTCGTGACAGAATATTTTCATGTGCGTTAGTGCTGTCGGCAAGATCGGAAATAATCGGGCCGAGCCGAGTACACTGCCGCTCAAAAGTACGTGAACACTTCCTTGATTGGAATTAGTATCTAAATAAAGTTACGAATCTATTAGCAAGGATCACTTGTGTTGCTATGTTTAGCGTGTGTTGCATCAGAGAATATATTTTATTTAATGTTTCATTAGTAATAAGAAAAAAGCAATTCAATTTTTTGTTCATTAATGTATCCACCGTGTGTTAACATTTCTGTTAGCAATCTTGATGCGTAAGTTATTAATCTACGTAACTAGCGATTTCTTCGTAGTATTCGAAATAATATTACTCCCTCTACTTTTTAATATCTCGTCACAAATGTTTTCCAAATGTTGTTTCTAAATGATCCCATAGTTCCTTTGCGAGACTTACCATATCACTCAAAACTTTAATATTATTAAGTGTTATCAAATACACATCCGAACCAGAATATGGTAACAAACAATTTTCTAGGAATTATTCACGGTGTAACTATACATTTAACGCGAAAAGTGTCCACATATTTATGGAACGGGGGTGTATACACTCGAAACAAGTGAGCCGCTCGAAAAAAGCGAGTCGCTCACTTGTCTCAAATACTCGGTTCAGCTCGGTTCGCGAGCGGTTCGAATATTCGAGCTTTCCGACAGCCCTAAGTTTGAGCAGTAAATCTTGGATAATGTTATCGCGCGAATCCAGACCGTTACCTCAACGAAATCGGAAACCATTGCAATTACAAAAAATTAACAGATTTCACGGTCATCGTAAGAATCAAGAGATAGAAAAGCAAACTCAGTAAAAAGCTTTTCTTCGTTAGCACCCCTCGTATTCCAGTATCTCGTATCTATCCATATGTCCCTGTCTCTATCCATGCTTCATTCTACATCACAAACGTTGCATTTCCCCGTTAGCAACCCCCTTATTTGGAAAATAAAGTGATTTTCGATCATAAAAAAAAAGAAATGGTCGATGTAACGCATTCCATTGGGTGGAGTCTACCGCGTTTTTCTCGCGCGCCAACAGTACACGCATACAGAGAAATCGAGTTACGTGTACCACTGTACGCGCATGTAACATACACACACATATTTATTTCCATAGACATAATATAACGTATTTCCGACGGTCTCGTATATAATATAAGTATATAACTATCGTCGTGGTGGGAGGAATTTTCGTTCTTTTTTTTTTGTTTTCATTTCAAAATATATATATACCTGTCGTAGCTATCTATAGGACAAGAACGGTGGCAACGAGCATACTCTCATCTTAATATTATTACTCCGCCCTATTTATGCGTAGTTCATTGTTGCCTGTGCGTCATTATATGATTTGTTCTTTTGTTCCTCTTCTTCGTTTCGTTAGGAGTTGCGGTATACAGCTAGAATGATACGTGCGGTAGTTTTGTGTGTGGCGATGAGTATAACCCTGGAGGAGGGAAACGATGGCGAAGTCAGAAGGTTATCGAATTTAATCAATGATAATCGCGTTGGCTGATCGAATCGTTCATCATAAAAGTGATGTAAGGCCATTTCTTTTACGAAATGAATTCTTTTTTTACAATGTCTAACAAGCATCTCGACTTAATTTGGAAAGTAATTTCTTAAGAAACTTCATTGCTAAACAGAATATGAAACGCATTCGTTTTGAAAGAGGTATCAATCCACGAACACAAGTATACCTACTATGTTCTTGAACGTACAAGGACTATAACATATAGGAGCATGATAAACTTATTGCTATGATAGACTTACTACAGAACATTTGTGCATAATTCCAAAACTTTTCACAGTGACAATAATAATAATGACAAATACAAACATACATATTTGAACTGGTATAATAGTTAACAAATCGAATAAATCATCTAAATTATACTAAATTAGATTAAATTGCATCGATTTGTTGCCGTATACAGGGTGTCCAAGAATTAGTGTAAGAACCGGAAATCGGGGTAGCTGAGACGATTCTGGACCACAATGTCCTTTGCAAAAATGTCGGATGACGCTTCGTTTTTGAATTATTAACGAAAATCCATCCGACCAATCACAGCGC
>NW_026534329.1:7270716-7273461 GCF_026225885.1 Hylaeus anthracinus | reverse complement strand
ACGCGTGTTTCAATGTTTTGTCGTGTCGGTGCCGGTATGTGTCGTTGCCGGAACGTGACGGTCCGTGTCGTTATAGTTTGAATCAATCTTAAGACCCGAGGAACTGAGCCGAGAGCGAGGGAAAGCGCGTTTCTTTGGACAAACGCGTTCTTCGGGCAAGAATGGTCGAAATCGGTACGATACCGAGTAGAAACGAGAATCTTCTCCTTCCTTCGACAGGTTCAAGCCAAACGGAAAGTGGCCATTGCCGCGACAACGATCCTTCCAAGTTTGCTCGAAAGGCCTTTGACTTTCGAATCCTTCATTGCAGCCCTGTTTGCTCGAGAATGAATGTAGGGTTGGCAATGCCCTCACAGACCAGAGTAGGTTCAGGGAAATACCCTTTTTCGCCAGCCTCGAGGCAATTTTTATGATCTTTTTCGCTAGGAAAGTAGTAGATATAAACTTTTGAAATTTGGCTGGTTTATTTGTACACGTATGCAATATTTGTAGACGAATAATTGAGACGCGCGAGAAATGTTAAACAGGATGTATTTGAATAATAAAATTGAAATGTATGAAAAGATTGATCCAGTATATTAAAGATTCTGTTAAATATACACCCGTTTAATATTGTTAGGTATAGAAATTAATTGTGTGCCTCCATAATCAATCATTTATAACTGCAATTTAAGTATAAATATTTGCTCCTGATCTTCATTATAATGTACCTATATACACATAATCTAAGTCTCAACTTGATGGCCATTACAATGCATCTATATGAATTGTAGTAGCCGTTAAATTTTGTTCGTTGTTGTTCTACAATTGTTATAATAATTAAGTACACTTGTAATCTGTTACGAGAAGAACAGTAAAGAAAATTTTATTCTGAACTTCGCACACGTACGTAGGTTGTATTGGTCATCAGGCCAAGACATAGGTTATGGCAACATATAGATTTATTGCAGCCGGAGATCAAGTGGAGAACTTAGAACTTCTAAGTTAGAAGGTTGATACTTTAACATGACGAAATGACAAGTAAATATTTTTACTTGAATTAGAGTTATAAATAAATGAAGCACAGAAATAATTTCTCTATAAATGAGCGATGCACAGAATTAATTTCTACACCTAATACTTTTAATGCGTGTATTGTTAGTTTAAATTGCGCGCGTCATAAAAAGATATGTAGTGGCGCTGAAAAAACAAAAACAAAAATCGACTCTGTAAGCGCTCCGATTCGTTAGGCGAATCATTTAGCCGAGTTCTGTTTTCCTTAAATATCGTTCCAACATTTAAAAATATAACAACTTTATTTATATCTAAAGGTACATCCAAACGTTTCTATAGATAACCGTGTAATCTGTAATTTTCAAATAATTCAGAAAACAGTACAACGATATCGAATTATATTAATATCATCGCTTCTGTAATCTTTATGCAAGTCAACGTAAACGCTGTTATTTGTGATTCTCGCCATGGGGCGGCGCGGTGGTACACGCCGTCTGATAAACACGCGAGCGTGAGCCACCGGTGACACACGCCGCCCGAAGGGACAGATAAGTGCGAGCCACAGGATGATACACGCTGGCGTCAACATGTTAAATCGTGATGAATCTATTAAAAAAATGTTTCCACCGTTATTTAGTTCAAAGAGCAAATTACGTAGAGTACATAATTTTGTTGTAAGTGAAGTCGTGTGAGAGATTTTACGAACAAATTATTTCCCTCATAATTTTTGTTGAAATGGAATTCGGGATGGGACAGATCCTTGGTTTTTATAACTAATTGACACAGATTAACCGTTTAATATTTAACACGCCGTATACCCTCGCCTCTTTTTTGTACAAGGAGTAACATGGAGTATAGTACAGTATGGTGACAATAAGCGCGGTAAATTCCACCTACTGAACTTCAACAATTTTTCATTTTCGAATACCTGTCGATCGCAAGTACGTTTCATCCTAATTGGCAGCGGGTTCTCGATACCTGGCCTAGATGCGTTTTCTCCTGTGGAAACGAGGAGCAACCTCAATAGCCTATGGATAGCGCCAATGTTAGGATCTCGACCTCCTGCCTCGGTTCAGGTAGATGCGCTCGTACCTGACTACTTTGACCGTAAGGATCTTTCGGGTGAGAAAAATTCCTGGTTGGCGAATGAGATCCGTAGGGCTTCGAGACCAACACAAACGTACGCCAAAAGGTGAAAACGAACGAAGAGAATTCGACCAGACGCCGAGGGACGAATGTCGTCAGCAAACGGGTGGCGGTCAGGCGTCAGGTAGCCGCGACGGTGGCGTCTGGGCCTCGGCAGATTGTTTCGATTCGTGCAGAGAAACTTAGCCGTTTGAAATATTCAGAAGGGAACGAAGCAACTGAAAGGGAACTTCGTCTAACCACGACGTAGGTATTTTTGGCCGTAACTTTACGAACCTCTAACCTACTCTTTTTTTGTCGACTGATATTCATGTTCGAGGAACGGACAACCCTTGGAATTTCGAATGGAATACATATTTGGTTAGAGTGAACAATTAGTCGTGAATGATTGAATATAAAGACACAGAATTAATTCCTCCATCTAGTACAGAGCTTCTTAAACTATGGCTCGCGACGCCATTTGGGGATTTTAATTATAATTTGTAATTTGGGTGATTTTTATGTAAAATATTTAGTATTTCTTCGATATTCTCATTTATTTATGTTATTGGAGAAATACAGTTTTGATGATAAATAGGGTATCTAATTTTTGCAGTTGGTATAATT
>NW_026534329.1:7237852-7270316 GCF_026225885.1 Hylaeus anthracinus | reverse complement strand
AATTATACCAACTGCAAAAATTAGATACCCTATTTATCATCAAAACTATATATATCGTTACCTAATCAATAAATCATCACAAAATATTTGCGTGTCTTTATTTTATAATTTTTGGTTTGCGAGAAAAATCACAGTCATAAATGAGGTCGTGAATGAAAAAAGTTTAAGAAGCCCTGATCTAGTAGAATAGATAAACCTCGATCGTGGTACTCGAGTCTGTTTCCTCGTCGTTGCGTTTTTACGACTATAAAACAGTCGATCGACCATTTGATAGTCACAATGTTTGGCTATCTTTCTGCTTCTGTTAGATTTAAAGAATAGATAGCGAGTCATGAATCGACACAAGGTGACCGAATCGCACTGACGGATCGTCTGACAGTCGACGTATCGCTGTGGTTCGGGTTGGACGACATTTTCACGCTCGGTGTTCAATTCCAGTTTACTCAACGAATTTCCAAAAAAAAAGAAGTTTATTCTCGCTTTCCCAGTGCGGTGTGAAATTTTATGATATTAATAAAAATTGGTAAGCTTTCGGTCGTTGATTTTGTAAAAATTCTTTCAACGTAACAGGTGAAAGTGTTGCTAAAGGATAGTATTGAAAGTACAAGAATATATAAACAATGTACTTTTGGAATCTCGTAATTCATGATACTTAGTTTGTATGAATCTTTAGACATAAAGAAACCTACTTATAACAAGACATTGAAATTTGATTTTGTGTACATTTCTAAACAATCCTGTCTAATTTGTATAACATGCATAATTTATACAATTGTATAGCTCGTTATATTTACAAATAATTTATTTAAGTTGTGAAAGTTATACAAGGTACACTAATTAATCAATTGTATCAATTCATATCAATTTAATATACATATTCAATAACAACGAGCAAAATTTCATGACTACGAAAATTCATACAGATGTAATGGTGATCAGGTTGGGACTTGAGTTTGATATACGAATCAATATAATTTATTAATTACATGTAGATGTATGTATTACTGCAACTTGTATAACTCTCACAAATTAAATAAATCTACTTATACATCATACTTATACATACATAACAAACTATACAAATCATACTAATTATACGTCATAATTATACCATTAGTGACCACAAAATCATTAAAACTATACAAACAACATTGAAACTATAAAACAACGAAAATACAGAAAAATAACACAAGGAACCAGATCGACTGAACGTTCAAATTAAACAAACTACCGACGTACATATAACGTAGACGAGATTTACCGTCCTCTTCGAGCGGCTTGTTTGAGTCCGACCGGTTCGGTACGAAAAATTCTCTACCCGTGTCCGGCATAATGATAATTGGCGGTGAGTCTCGCCGCCTGTGTCCCGCTCTTTTTTTTTTTATAATCGTCTAACTCTGCGAAGGGTCATCGAGTAACGAGCCGTGTATCGTTTATGAAACCGAGTATGTACGCACTCGGGCAAAACACGTGCTTAACCACGCGTCGTTTGACATTCTGCGCACGAATGGGATTCAAGCGAATCGAGCTAGCGGAGAGTGCACGTGCCGAGTGCACGCGCACCCGCGGAACTGGTTTTCTGCGTCCAACAATTTTAAGACACGGTTGATCGCTGACGTTACACGTGCACGTTTCCTACATCCTCTAATTCGAGATGTTATCATTAGACGGGCAAAGACCCGTTGGTATTAAAGCATTGCTCACCGGTCACAAGTGTTCCCGCGTTGTCACGATCGAACGTTGCAGACTGTTGACGAGCACACTCGTTGTCCCCTGGCGGTGCTCATCGGACACGAGTTAGGCGAAGAAATTAATTCTGCGCCTTTTTTAGGGAAACGTTAAACTTATTTAATTTCGAGAAATTTCTTTAATAGACATAGATGTTACGAATACTTATGGAACTAACTTATATTGTATATAAAATAAGTTACCACAAATATATGTTTTTCAAAATAATCATATTAGAACATTTGTGAGAAATTTTTCATTAAAGGGAATATCACAATTGCAGCTTCCAGCGAACGGCTACTTATTTTCGTCCGCGGCGGAAGTGTCAACGTGTTAAAGATTTATCTTTAAGGCAACCAAGTACGAAGTAATTTAGTGAAAAATGTGAAAAGAGAAGAATGAGTGGTTCAAAGTACACTATATTTGTACGACCATATTTTTTGTACGAGTGCTATGATGCATGTGTAATTTTTGTTTATATAGGTTGATTCCTTGTGTCATTCTACGTAAAAAAGTGTTAGGGTAAATTCGTAAAAAGACGACTAGTTTCCGAAATATTTTAAACAATCGTCTACAATGAAAAATATGCTCAAACGTTTCTGGATTACCTTCTAAACATTTTATGCAACGCTTTTGAAACGTTTTTGTTACATGACTAAGCTGATCTCTGGTTATTGTTGCTCATTGCAGCCTAATGTTTATAACTTTGCCACGAAGCGTTCGAGCAATTTCTAAACTTTAAACTCTATATTCTAAACTCTATTTTAAACTGTGGGCTCTAGACTTTAAACTCTGAACTATATCGCGCGAAATTAAATAGTAATCGTCACGATTTGTTTCTTTGTGTAGATAAAAGGGGCTACAACGGACAATGTTGGAGCCAGGGTTCGCGATGAGTGTTGTCTACGCGATCTCGCTCGCGTCCCTCTTTCTTCTCGCATATTTTTTCATCAGATATCGTGAAAGAATGCGTCATCTCCCACCCGGCCCATGGCAACTTCCGATCCTTGGCTACCTTCCGTGGATCGACGCAGAAAAACCGCACGAAACTCTCACGAAACTGGCCAGGACTTATGGCCCAGTGTGCGGCATTCGCATGGGAAACGTCTACACCGTCCTGCTCTCGGATCCGCGAATAATCAAGCAGGCATTCGCGAAGGATGCGTGCGCTGGCAGAGCACCGCTCTATCTCACTCACGGAATTATGCAAGGATACGGTAAGGTCGGCGCACACGTTTATTCGTTCCACTTGTACGTCTTCGGCCGCAGGTCTTTCCTCTCGCCGGAGATGGGCAAAAAATTATTAGCCGGATGCAAATTTCAAAAATGCTTCTCGATCCGTTATTCGTTATTCGTTCGAGCAAAATTATAATTTCAATGATATGGTATATATATACATATATTATATAATACTATAAGTAATATAATAATATATAATATAATTGTATATTGCGAAGAAATGAAAAAAAAAATTCTTAGCCGGATGCAAACTTCAAAAAGGCTTCTCGATCCGTTATCCGTTACTCGTTCGAGCAAAATTATAATTTCAATGATATGGTATATATATACATATATTATATAATACTATAAGTAATATAATAATATATAATATAATTATATATGGCGAAAAAATGAAAAAAAAAAATTCTTAGCTGGATGAAAATTTCAAAAATGCTTCGCGAACCGTTATCCGTTATTCGTTGGAGCAAAATTATAATTTCAGTGATGATATGGTATATATATATACATATATTATGTAATACTATAAGTAACATAATAATACATAATATAGTTATATATTGTGAAAAAATGAAAAAAAAAATAGAACAAAAAATTCGACCCATGATGAGACTTGCGTCATAAAATGGGGAAAAAGATCAATGTTTTTTGGAGAAAAAGAAGAACAAAATTAAAAGTTTTTCTGGCATTGAAAATTTGCACACTAGGTGACAAAAGGCTGCTGACAATGAGGGCGATTATATAATGAATTAAAGATAGAAATTTATTGCAAAGTTTGAATTTAATGTAAAAGAAACAACATTACTTTTCGGTCTATCTAATACAAAAACGAACTATTCTTGTCTGCTTGTAGCGACAATTCCAAAAACAAATTATTCTTGTCTGCTCTTAGTGACAAATTCAAGAAACAAACTGTTCTTGTCTGCTGGTAGCGACAAATTCAAAAAACGAACTGTTCTTGTCTGCTTGTAGCGACAAATTCCAAACACAAACTAGTCTTGTCTGCTGGTAGCGACAAATTCAAAAAATGAACTATTCTTGTCTGTTTGTAGCGACAAATTCAAAAAACAAACTATTCTTGTCTGCTCTTAGTGACAAATTCAAAAGAGGAACGGGCCTTGTCTGCTTGTAGCGACAAATTCCAGAAACGAACTGTTCTTGTCTGCTGGTAGCGACGAATTATTAGGTGGACTGGAAAGTAATGTCGTTTTTGCCATCTTAAATACTTGTTTATCATTTATCAGCTCGTTGATTTTTCTGCCATTGAAAATTTGCACACTCGGTGACAAAAGGGCTGCCGACAATGAGGGCGATTACATAATGAATTAAAGATATAAATATATTGAAAAGCTTGAATTCAATGTAAATGAAACGACATTACTTTTCGGTCTACCTAATATTATCCAAAAATTCCGTCATCCAGACACTTTCGTCTTCAAATCAGCGTGGATACTGGAGGCTCCCCTGTACCGATATCAATTTTACCACGGGTCAAAACTGACCCGTCCTCGCCGTACCTTCCCATCCGATGTAGACGGTGCGTTTCACGATGGTCACCGCGATCAGTAGTGAAATGACCTTTTAGAAAAATCCTACCCACTGAACCTGAATTCCATCCAGGGGCATTCCCTCCGGGTCTCCCGGCGTGCACGTCGAATCGCATTCCTCGGCGCTAGTTTCCGCGCGATCCTTCGTTTCTTTGCCCTCCATCCACCCCCCACCCCTCCTCTCGCGATCCTCGTCTCGATACTCCTACACAGAGACGCGCGAGCGCGATGAACCTATCCGCGCGCGGGAGAGTCTCGTGCCGACAACGAAGGACTCTCACTTTCGGTATCGGCTCGATCTCCTTGAAGGAAGTTTCCCCGGTCGTTGTTGGTTCTGCGCTGCATCAACGAGATATTACAGTTAGCTCCGCAAGGACGTGCTGACGGCCTTTCCTGCTTACAGACCGACCGGGGGCGGGAGCGAGATAGAACGAGCGCCGCGGGCAGTGGGGGAGCGAAAAAGGGGAAGTCCGGAGGTGTCCGAAGCGACGATACCAGGAGCGGGAGATAATTTGCATTCGCGACAAGTCCGGACACCTCGTTGCATTAATTTTCAAGGGATCGTCGAAATTTTCCAGACCAAGTAATGGGGATAGTTTGACACCTTTAATAATCTATTTTCCTTTTGTGCATTTTCTTGACACGTTAGATCTTTAAAACGTGATTCCGAAGTATCTTTAATGTACTCGAATAATTAACAAAGT
Organism: Hylaeus anthracinus; assembly: GCF_026225885.1. Classification (NCBI taxonomy): domain Eukaryota; kingdom Metazoa; phylum Arthropoda; class Insecta; order Hymenoptera; family Colletidae; genus Hylaeus; species Hylaeus anthracinus. The sequence goes on along the minus strand of NW_026534329.1, from coordinate 7,265,098 downwards.
TGTTACATATGCCTTTAAGCAAAGTGGTGCGACGTTGGAAATCGGAGTACTTGACACTTTAGAGGATTGAGTGAAAGCCTTCGGAACCTTCGTAGACAATTATTTTTTCGAGTTAATGCACATATTTTACTTGATGTCATTGTATCGTTGAGAGATTTGTAGATAGAACTTCGCAATGTCTTTTATTCTTTTATTTCGTACGAGAATATACTAATTGCGGAATAAAAACTGCAGAAATTGCTGCGTATTTAGTTACAGGAGTTTTTAACCACGGTTATCGTATCAGAATAAAAGTACGTATTTGAAGCAATGGGAATGAACCCTGGTCACACACCAAAAATTTTGCCCGATAGTCGAGACAATCGGCCATTTTATTTGGCCGAAAAGAGGCAACCTCAGAAGAAGCTAGAACAGTTTAAAAAAATTAAATTGTTCCTTTACAAGAGTTTTAATAGAAAGTGGAATGTGTATTATATGCTACTGAAATAAGGATCGATCGATTTTTCATTAAAAAACTTTTCCAAGTCGTAGACATTTTGATCACTTTTCGGTCCCCGTAATAATTTAAAAGGCTACCAATACGTTATTTTTAATATTTTCTTATTAGCATAGTTCAGGCGATAACCGCATCTATATAGCTTAAAAAAATATCTTCAGTTTTTGTTGTTGTTGAAGGAACTGCAATTGTTTATATCCTGGCACCAATTTTCACGAGGTTTTACTGACCTGACTTTTATCCATGTAAAAAGACGAGTGTATATTCAAATTCATTTTTGTTCAAGCCTCCTAATTAATTTTAGTAAATCAACTTCACCTATGAAAGCATAAATTCAGTAATGGAAATTTCATTAGAAATCTCTGCAAATCTTGTGTTAAAGGGGGAAACCACATTAAGAGACCAAGTATTAAGCATTTATTAAGATATTTTTTTCACAGAGAAGAATGTATGTGATGTTTTTATAACTTTGAGAATACTTTAGGTATGTTTTAAAGTATTAGATAGACTGGAAAGTAATGTCGTTACTTTTACATTAAATTCAAACAGATTTTTAATAAATTTCTATGTTTAATCAGTTATGCAATCGCCATTGTTATCAACAGCCTTTTGTCATCTATTGTGCAAATTTTAAATGCCAGATCGATAAAAATCAACGAGTTGAGTGATAAACAAGTATTTAAAAACGACGTTACTTTCCAGTCCACCTAATACATTCGGTAATTTTTTAAACAGCTTTTTTCGAGCAAAGGGAAGATTTCTTGGTTACGTGTTTAAGGGCATTCGAAATTACGTTTATCAGTGCATGTGTCGAAAGTTTTGTATTCAAAAATATCTTGAATTAAAAAAGTAAGAGCGAATAAAATAAAATTTACAAAAAAAAATTTGTCATTATTTACATGTGTATTGTGCGGTGACTACTCGCTTCAGAGTTGAGTTATCTGAAGTTAGAAAATCAAGCAGTTTTTAATAATATATTAAAGTATCTAATAGGCGCATTTATTTAAAAATAATTTTGCGCAAAATGGCAACGATTCAAATAAATATTAGCCTCGCAAGTCGTCCATTCTTCACATATAAAAAAGAACTAGGCTAAACAAAATAAAACTTCTCGATAGCACTTAGATAATTAAATATGTTATTAAAAAATGCTTGTGTTTCGAACAGTAGATTGGTCATCGCAGAATGCTCATGTAAGCAATAATAATGACGCGACTTCGTTAATTTAAGATACTTTTAAATACAAAAAGTACGACTCGTGCACAAAAAAACCTTCTTTAGAATAATTAAAATTTTGTTACCCGAAAACTTTTCGTTTGTCTCAAAAAAATTCATAAATATGCCTAAGTCGACCTCCCCTCGTAAACGAAATTGTGCGAAAGATCGCGTAGCAGCAAAGGGTTAAAGGAGGTTGTCGTAACGCCGCTGTAACCGGGAAAAACGACACCAGAACCCGATGCCAACGCACATACGCGCTCGGACATATTTCTGCAATTGCTGGCCGGTGGAACGACCGACCCTGAGAGCGTCTATCGCGCGAACGCGATACCTCTTGCGGCAGTCTCGCCGGTTTATTTCTGGCGGTTCGCATGTTCGTTTCGCGAATTCGTCTGTTGCCCTCCGCGACTCGCAATCTCCCGGATGATGTAATCCCTTCGAAGCCTAACTTTTCTCTCTTTCTACGGATGCGTTTAGTTGCGTTGCCGTTCGTATTCGCACGATAAAAGACGGCTCGTTCTCGTCGTGTTCGCGACGTCTGGTAAATCTTTCGTGTTTCGTTTGGAGATTTATGCCTAGACTGTGGATCTTTATGCAAAATAAAATCTTTTCATACGTATCTAAAATTGAGCCTAAATAGGAATTTATTTTAATCTGGAAATATTATACTATGAACTTTAGTTTTAATATTTTTTATATTCTTGCATATTCTTTGGATTTTGTAGGTTCTTTCGCATTCAAATATTCTATGAATGCTTACTAATCCGCAGTGTATTTATGACACATCTGATTATGTGGTACGGTATCGTTCGAAGCTCGTCGGCAAACATCAAGGAATATACGATGTCCACGTTAGTTGCACAAGGTCAGTCTCGAGCTTGTGCGTCTAACGAGACATATTACTGTATTTTTGTAAAAATGCGTGGAAATGTATGTGGGTTTATAGAAATTTTGGGCAGTTTAGCTCGGGTACCTCGGGATTGCTAAACCCGTACTGTAGCTACAATCAGACATAGCTACAGCCCCTGAGGGCATGTACATAAATGTAATGTAATAAAGTTTGAAACAAGAACTATATAAATTTAGTATGATAGAGCTTGATAGACTTTGGTCAAATTTAAAACAGAAATTATATAAATTTAGTTTCAGATGATAATTACAAGGTTGAAATAGAACGTAAAGAAATAAAGAGAAAATTAATTGAACCCTTAAATGGGCCAAGTTTCAAATTTGATATCGGACTTTTAAATCGAATTGTAATTGGTTTGTTGCACTTGCAATTGGTTTGTTTTTAATATTTGGCTGTATGTATGTTACCGTTGCATAATGTTCCTTTGAACAAAAGTTAAAAAAATAAACGTCAGCCGTCAAAATTGTTCAAATAATAAATACATTGATATTTTTTTAAATTCAATTTGGAAAATATCAATGGATAATCTTCTTAAATGGATAAAAAGGGATGATATCCATGTTGGCAATTTTTACAATAGACGTATTATTTTTACATACTTTAAACGTGTAGTAATAATACGGAGAAAAAAGAACTCATTGTAAAAGACCTTATGATTTTCTTCGCAAGAATTTTAAAAATAACTTAAAAATCACGCCTGTAGACGAAAATCCCCTTAACAGTTTCCGTGTCAGATATACTCATGGAAATACCTAACCAAATACCTAAAATTTTCTTCTCTTACAAATCGAAACTATATAATCAAACATTTGCGTTATTTATTCGTACAGCCCGCTCAAAATTTACATACCTTACCCAGACTCCTTTTCTATAACATCCGATCTTTAAAATTAATTTTTTAATTCCTTAGTAAAAATCCCTGTCTCCCCAAATGTATCGCTTGGTTATTTTATCCTACGTTCTAATTGAATTTCTAGAGGGACAAAGAGAAAATTTACTCACAGTACTTAGTAGGTACATACTCATGGAAATACTTCTGAACCCAAACTTTCCTTCTCTTACAATTCGAAACTATATAATCAAGCATTTGCGTTATTTATTCGTACAGCCCGCTCAAAATTTACATACCTTACCCAGACTCCTTTTCTATAACGTCCGGTCTTTAAAATTAATTTTTTAATTCCTTAGTAAAAATCCCTGTCTCCCCAAATGTATCGCTTGATTATTTTATCCTACGTTCTGATTGAACTTCTAAAGGGACAAAGAGAAAATTTACTCACTGTACCTAGTAGGTACATAGACTCGTTATCGTCCCTCGCGATTTCGTGGATCACGGCCTCTGGTACTCTTTATCCCGTCCACGATGGTACGCATACGATCAAGAAGCGAACCGTAACGCGTAAGGTAAACGAATGAGATCAAGAAAAGGAGGGGAGGGATGGAATGGCGAGAGGGAGATGTAACAGCGGCGAAGTTTGTGGTGGAGGGGAGGAGGAGGGGGTCAATCGATGGATAAGTAGGGGAACAGCGTGGAGGTGATGGAGGAGCAGAAGGAGGAGGTGAGACGGTGGAGGGAGCTGGTGGTGACGAAGGAGGAAAAGGGTGGCGGGAGAGAGTGGGTGCGGTAAGAGATTATTGTTTATTCACTCGGAGATTATCCTTCGGCGAGTTCAATGGCTGCGCCTACTTACGGAACGTCGACGGTAATTCCCTCGCTATTTTTTTTTTTTTTACACGCATCCCCCACTGCTCGCGATACAACGTCTTGTTTCGTAAAAAGATCGAACGGACACCGTTCACGATGTGAACGAATGATAATGATAGATGTAATTAAGAAATTCGAGTACCGAGTGATGAAATTAACGGAGACGAACACGTTACGATACCATCTGCGACGCAATGAGCATTGGCAGAATTGAATGCAAAATATAAATTATCGAGAGATGTTAAAGATAAGAGGATGCGTTTGAATCGGAGTTATCCGAGAGCGTATTTACTTTGTTGTGTATTTTCTTTTGTTTTTATTTAAAGGACAAGTCGGCGAATATAGATCGAATTAAAAAATTACATAATAATTAAAAAATAATTGTGATCGAAAGAAGTAAAATAAAATTTTATGGAATGCGATGATCGATTTTTCGATGGAAATAATGGAAATAGTATTAAGAAAGAAGTGAAAAGAAGAAAGTATAGTGAAAGTAACCATTCTATTATACGGTAAAAACTTAAGGCTAAATATTTGCACAAATATTTAATTAATTAGTAGTAAATATTGACACTATGTCATATTGTAGCAAAACGAAGGAATCTATTTTTCTAACACAAAGTCCATAATACGGCAATAAATTACGTATAATTATAATTTTAAAAAACACATTAAAGATTCAGGGAAAACAGATAAACACTTATAATTTCAACTTTATCAACTTATAACTTTGTACCGGTTAAACTTACGAAGTTTTTGCAAGAGTCTTATTTTGTCGAGCGTTCAATTTCCTATAACAATATACCATCTCATAGTATTTCAGTTATTTCATTCTTAAAATATAAAAATCAGAATGCAAAAAGTATTCTTTCCTATATATTTCAGGTGGGAGTATTCGACCTTTGTGGAGAGGATACTAAGAATTGAGATAGAGAGCTGAAATTTTTAGGGAACCTGTTTTTTTAATTATTTTCTTTAGTTACTTAGTTATTAGGTTGTCCCAAAAGTTTCTTTCGCTTTATTAATAAGTAACACATGCACAATAGTTTATGTTTTATGTTACATTACTGAATTCTGCACGATTCATTTTGCTCCATTACTGTTACAACATGAATATATATGTAATTAGATTGTCTATTTATAGAAACACGACCACATCAAATAATTGAGTGCAGCTCGCGAAAGAAACTTTCGGGACAACCTAATATTTAGGCCCCTAGGAGCATTAACCCTTTGCACTCGAGGCCTTTTTTTCTGGTATCTGTCAGCAACTCGAGATGTTTCTTAGCATTCTATTGCCATGAATTCTAAGCTATCTAGATTTGAGAATAAGGTCACCTTTACCTGACCGAGAATCATTTTATCGACACTTGAAGCTCCAAAGAAATGAAACCTAAAGAAACATTAGGTATCGTAGATTTGCTGCGTGAAATCTAATGGTGACTGAGAGTCACCTCTCGACTGCAAAGAGTTAAAATTCGAAAGTCACCCTTTCAAGAACCACTCCGGTGCATCGACCTATCCTAAACCAATACCTCTCGATGTTTCTTCGCGTAGGACTGATTTGCGCGGAAGGCGACCGATGGAGGGACCAACGGAAGTTCGTCAGTGTCTGTTTGAGAAATTTCGGGATGGTCAAGCACGATGGACCGAAGAGGGACAGATTGGAGAAGAGGATACTGGACGCCGCGAACGAATGCGTATCGGTACTCTGAACATCCGTTACTTTTTCTATCGCCTTTTCGTCATTGAGTTCTTCCCCCATCTGTAAAATTCACGGGCGTTCCTTTACGATTTAACCGATACGTCGAACGATTTTTACCTGGACACGCGTAGAAACTGCAGCAACGATCGAGGAACGGGCCGATCGATCCTATGGACACGCTTCATCACTGCATCGGCAACCTCGTCAACGATCTCGTTTTCGGGATAAAGTACGAGGAGGATCAGCAGGTTTGGAAATGGCTGAGACATCTGCAGGAGGAAGGTGTCAAGCATATAGGCGTCGCTGGACCGCTCAACTTCTTGCCTATACTCAGGTGGGCACTCGTTCCTTCTTCTTTGCGATCCTTCTAAAATGTAATTCCTCGTTATAATCACGGAATAATTTAATCTTTGATCGATTACCAATTACTTACATATTTGTGACTGCAAACTGTTTATGCGTTTACTTATTCATATATTTAAAAAGGAAAACCTCTTTGGTGCAACGTAGGCAGAGAAATGCACGATGAGAAGCATCACTGGCTTAAAGTTTGAAAAGTACTTTTTGTTATTTGAACAATTCGTAACAGAGGAAAATTAATGATGATAATTGTTTCGTTATACAAAACTATGTTTTCATAATATGTATTGCATGTAATATATTATATAATATGTTACATGTGATGTATGATATGTGGTACCAATAACGAATGGTGTATGATGAATGTAATGCAGGTATTATACATTTATGATATCAGTTCATATAATAAACACATGCTAAACATAAACAAAAGATACATGCACTCATGCAAAATGAAATATCAATATTATTATTGTAATGTGATATGAGTATATCATTCAATATGTACTATTGTACGTTATAAATGCATAAAATCCACAGGCTAATGATGACGTGTATGACGTGTATGACGTATGACGTATGACGTATGACGTATGACGTATGACGTGTATGACGTATGACGTATGACGTATGACGTATGACGTATGACGTATGACGTGTATGACGTATGACGTATGACGTATGACGTGTATGACGTATGACGTATGACGTGTATGACGTATGACGTATGACGCATGATGTATGACGTATGACGTATGACGTATATGAAGTGTGACGTATGACAAAAGATGCTGGATGAATGGCATATAATATACAAAATATTTTATACGAAATATATTGTGATTCGTTCAGTTTTTCTCCTAACTATACTTCCAATCTAACTATAGTTCCAACTAACTTCGTTAGATTCCTGCCGCGATACGGAAAAACGATCCAGACGATCCTCGACGGGAAGGAGAAAACGCACCAGTTGTATCGCGAAATAGTTGACGAATATCGAGCTAGAAGCGCGTCGACAACCGTGGAGAATGACAGCTTCTTGGCTGCGTTCGTTGAACAGATGAAAAAGGAAAACGTCTTCGAGACTCGTCATTTTACGGAACCACAACTTTATCATCTGCTCGCTGACCTTTTCGGCGCTGGAACGGATACCACTTTGACGACGATCCGCTGGTTTCTTCTTTACATGGCTGCCCATCCAGAGGAACAGGTGCGCAGTGATGTAAACGACTATTTATCGGTCGCGATCGAATCTGGTGTGCCTCGAATATCGATCGAACTTAACTCGATGTACAAATATTTAAATTAACCGAATATCAGTGGTATTAATGTAGATCCTCCTGAGGAATGTTGAAAAAAATGTTCAATGTTGCAAAATAGTAACTTCTTTGGTTTTCCTAAGCATAATTCATATTATTATTACTAGACTGGGAATGTGTATGCAAAGTTACATTTTCATAGATACAGGAATAGAATTATATATATTATCAACATTTATATGTGAAGCAATTATTCTATAAGAATTTCATTCTAAACAATATTTCAAAACAATTTAGTCATTGCCATAAATGGATAACATCACCAGTCTACAGATTACTGTGAATCTATACATAATCTAAGTTTCAACCTGATGGCCATTACAATTTAGCAATATGAAGTTCAGTAACTAACACTTATTGTTGTTCTATTAACAGATTAGAAGTGTACTTGGTACTTATTAGGTATACAAATTAATTCTGTCTACATTTACATAATTATTTATAAATCTAGTTTAAATAGAAATATTTACTATTTCCTTATATTAAAGTATCAACCTTCGTAATAATGAATCACACAGATTACTTCGATATTTGCTTTCGTAACTGTATGTTCTCTCTCAGAACGTGTAATTCAACAATGATTAAACGTTCTATAATTTTGGTGATTTTTTTTTTTTTAAATAAATGGTAAGTTTACTTTAGAAAGGCTCAGCATCAATTTCTATACCTAACGTTACAAATTAAATCTATCCGATCGCCTGATATTTCTCCACTGTAACGTGAAGTGTGACATCGTTGGATGATTTTCAGGAGAAGGTCCAATTAGAGATGGATCGGTGCTTGGAGACCGGGGAAGAACCGACTTTAAAGGACAGAGACTCGATGCCTCGCCTCGAGGCTGCTTTGGCTGAAGTGCAACGACTCAAAAGCGTCACACCACTCGGTATTCCTCACGGGACATCAGAGGTACGCACGGACGCAACCAATGAATCAATGAATGATAGAAACGAAACGAGTACCACTATAACGCAATTTGTTTGAATAAATAAATTTATTTAGCGCGACGGCTGAATTTCAGACGACGAACGAACGCCCGGTGCTCCTGTTGACAGAGATTAGGGCTGTTTATTAACCCTTTGCGCTCGAGTGGCGCCTCTAGGGCGACATATGTAAATTAAAAGTGATCTTTTTGAACGTGCAATTTCAATTTTACTTATATCAGACTACAGTTAATTATTAATTGAAACAATAATACATTGATTCATGAATGTTCGTAGATGTTTCTTTTCGAAGTAGAGTTTTTGGTTTTGCAGAAATTTATTATAAAAATGGGCCAGATTTGATTTGATAGAAAAATTCCTCGAGCGCAAAGGGTTAGTTACGTACGGACGATTTTGGTCATTTTTAACCCTTCGCTCCCTCTCTATAAGGACACAAGATTACTCGGACTTCCCCTACCCCCCCCCCTCCATCTTCTTACATAAAGTTTTACCTACAGTTTTTCCTAAAAAGCGTTAAACAGTTAAATGTCGTTATAAAAGGGTTTATTACACCAAACCATGCTATTACTTATTTGACATCAATCAAAGATTTCTATTTCTTTTTTAAATAATTATCTATACTTTGGAAAATCCGTATTATAATCGAAGATAGGATTTGAAACAATCTTAAAGTAAGGAACAGTTATTAAATCGAAGTATTAAATAAAAAAGTATCTGTTGAAGTCAATGAATATTGTTACTGTTGTGTACAACGATTACAAGATATTAGGCAGTGGTTAGTTGGCCGTAAACCCATTTTTATAAGACATAATTGGACATAAATTTGGTTAGAAATTTGACTATTTCAATTTGAATATTTTACTCAGGAAACAGAAATAGGCGAGTATATCGTGCCAAAAGGCACCATGCTGGTCCCGTTGCAGTGGACTGTTCATACCGATCCTGCCCACTGGCAGGATCCTCTCGAATTTAAACCTGACAGATTCCTGGCCGAGGATGGAAGTTTCCGCAAACCGGAAGCGTTCTTTCCCTTCCAAATTGGTAATTATCTTTGACACTTTCTCGTTCAACCAGAGACGAGCAAAATTTTATTGGAATAAAATAGACGATGACAATTATTGAAACAGACAAATAATTACGTTACATAATAATTTAATGTACATTGATAAATTGATGTGACTCTTCTCGATAGTTTCAAACATGCATATCTGAAATAAAAAAAAATCAAGAAACATCTTCATTAATATTAGTGTCATTACGAACCAAGATATTATGAAATATTGAAAATTCAAAGAATGGCAACACTTTCAAGTTTGAATATCGACTTTTTTTTCTCCTTAGTGTATTAAAAAGAAAAAATTATTTAGGACAATCAGATTTTGAAAACTGTGGTTCAGGCGATAAAGACACATGTTCCGAAGATCGTACGTATTTAAAAAAAAAGTATGGTTGCGAGGAAATCGAGTTTAAAGTTTTTCTTACCACTTACGTATACTTACGATTACGATTAAAACCTAATCCTCGCTTACTTGCTCGCTGAAAATGATTTTACACGTTATCAACGAAGAAATTGTAGTAAATACTGCAAAGAGATTCAAAATGCAAATTATAACGCCGTTGCGAACGCCACCGTTCCCTTTAGACGTCCCTAACTTAGTTAATTTTCCGAATTTAACAAAATCCTTTGATAGATACATTTTAAAATTTACATACTTTCTTAATTTCTCTACACTTTGAGAAAACGCAAAAAGAAATGATGCGTTGAAAGTTCTAGACTAGAATACGCCCTTAATAAATAATGGAATGTAAAGTCAAAGAATTAATTTCTACGCTTGGTAAATACGTCCGCGTGTACGTTTTTGTTTGTTTAAAGGTAAACGCGTCTGCGTCGGCGAGGAATTGGCCAGGATGACGCTGTTCCTTTTCGCTGGAAGGGTGTTACGCTCGCTGAGCGTATCGATACCACCGAACGAGACCGTCGATCTTGAAGGCGACTGCGGTATTACGCTCTTCCCTAAACCTCATCGCTTGGCGTTCGTTACGCGACGCCGATGATCGACAGAATCGTTTCTGTAATTTCTACTTCCGCCTACTTTCACTAGTAGTTATCGCTGGACAGTGACCATTAAACGCTTCATACAACATTGTAATTTTATACTGATCAAATAAATATGTTTCGTACTTAACCCTCTTGGTACGTTTTACTTATAATTTGTTTCCGTATCCCTTATAACCCTTTTGCAACGTTGTCATTTTATACTGATCAAATGAATATGTTTCCTTCTTGATACGCTTTACTTAGAATTTGTTTATGTAACCCTTCGTATGGAAACCATCTTGGATGCGGAAAAATCATAGGTACATTCAACAATTCATTTTTCCAAAACAATCGACTTAATGGAACATTAATTTGCTGACTTTTATCATACGTATACTGAGCAATACGAAAATAACTTTTATTTAGATTTTTTGGATAAAATAATAATATTGGGGTCATTGTACATCCAAGGTGTCTTCCCCCCCCCCCTTTAAAGATACCCTGAAAAATATTCATTTCTTTGAAATAAATATAACATCACGCTCTTTTCTTTATTTGTACAATTTATTTATAATATACTATATATTTATTATTATATAGCTGTATATCATATATCAATACATTATGTTATATATAATAATTTATATATTATATTATAAATTTACATAGTTTATTTAGCAAGGAGCAAAACTGAATTAATAATAAAAAGAAAGTACTATCGTTATTATTGAAATTATTCACAACAAGGCTAAATCAAAGTTGATGATTGCTTCGTTACAGTTTTATGAAATTTACGCTGTTTTATTACGTTTGGGATATATATATTATACTTTGGCTGAGAAATTCAAAATTACAGAAACACTTTTTTCAGCCCTTCCAAGATTTAAAAAAGGAATTATTCTTTGTAATAATTATTTAGACAGAATAATTTGGTATTACTCCGTGTAACAATCATTTTGGATTGATCGTTTGAAATTATCCTTGGTAAAAGTACAGTACTGTGCAAAAATCTTAGGCTAGTTATGGTACATTACATCTTTTACAGATTTACCACTAAAGAAATAGTACAAATGATTTATTTTATTAATATTATTGTGCAGCGTACTATCCGAAATTAGATAAAGTAATAGTATAGATTCAAAGGAAAATTTAGGAGTACTTCTTTTACCGTTTTCTCGTGGCGCGCGCTCAGCCACGAGAGCATAGGCTCGAGCCAGGATTGGCTAGCTAAGCCAACTGAGCGCGCGATAATCGGGCACTGTGATTGGTCGGTGGTTTTTCGTTACTAATTCAAAAACCACGAAACATTCGACATTTTTGCAAAGGAAATTGTGGTTCGGAATCTTCTCACCTATCCCTCATTTTCGCTTCTTACACTAATTCTGGGACACCGTGTATAGTATACTGGCGTAGGTATACACAGCACACTAACAAATGTACATCGTATTTATTTTATTAACATAGATTTATTTAAGTGTAATGCAAGCTACACATGGTGACCTGAAATTTTTGCACAGCACTGTATCTTTCGTAATGTATAATTGTGTAATCAATTCCGGAGTGGTGGAAGGGGAAGGGATATCGTTGAAGGTATCATCACTTGTACATCATGTTCGTGTCGAATGAGAAACAGCACTTTTAATCGTTAGCAAAGAGAACAACATTAAATAACACAGATCGCGGTCGGCGGGTGAACACAATGCGGTATTCTGCGATTCGAGCGTGCCACGTGTAAATTTCTCACTAGCAAACACAAACGAGGCGTCGACGCGAATAAATCTCGTTGCTTCGCTAGAAAATTCGCGTGGCAACGAGCAAACGATCCATACGTTAACGAAACAAAGTGCAAAACGAAATATCGACGCGTAAATGAAATAATGATAATAATAATAATAATAATAAAAAAATAGAACGACAAGAAAAAGTAAAAGCACGTCGATACTTCGTCGGTGTTCCAGGATACGCATTACAAAGTCTTTGGAAATGATTTAACGAGCGCGATATCACACGGATCTCGATGGATCCCGCGTTCTAAATTCGAGATTCACAGCCTTAATCTTTGCCCGCACTCAAACGGATCGATATACTCGGCGAGTGTCCGATAAAATCGGTTTTGAATTCTGTACGCCAGACCTGACAACTTTTCGAACGATCTTATTTGAAATATTACGTCGGATAACGTATTATTCGATTTTAGAATCATTTGAAATCATTTGAAAATTGTTCCTTCAAAATTATACGAACTGGCAGCAGATATGATGATTTTGAATTTGAAAAAGTCAAAGATGGTGTAGTAAACAATACTCAAGCACGAATAACTGTACTAACATTATTGCAAAATAAAAGGACCGATCTGGCTATGTTAAATGATTATTCAATCAGGATTACTAGAACATGAGATCATGTTTTTCGTAAGTAAAACGCCACTCTTGCATTGTCGACACCAGTGGAACGATCATTTTCATTTACAACCATATTAGAGTCTGATAATATTAGAAAGAATTTTGCGAAACGATTTTTAAAATAAATTCATACTGTCGAAGATTGTTTGTATTGTTACATTTGAAATAGAAAGAATAACGAAATAATTCGTTCTTCGAATAAAAAACAGACTGGTTCGATACCTAAATGAAACCATTAAAAATGTGGTAGCTGCATTGAATTCTTTCATATCTTTTTTTAATGTATGATTGTCATTGCTCACGTGAGAATTAAATCAAACATATTAGTATTTTTAAGACGACGCAATTTCTATTATCATTCATATTTTTCTTCTCGAATTACTGTAACGAAACCAACCGTCCGAAATAAATGATCTCAAATAGCTCGTTTTCTATTTTCATTTCAATGAAAATTTGCCCAGGTCTGCTGTAAGCACACGTAACTACGTTTCTGCTGTGTCGCAAGAATCTCGTCCTAACTTTCACGAAAATAAAAAAAGATCACCGTTTTAGGTCAAAAGCCCACCAGTCCGTTCGACGCGCGGTCCTTAGACCCGATCAATTACCTTTTCGTTTCACGTCGAATAATTAGGTGTCTTCCACGAAGAGGTTTCATTTTAAATTTGTAAACTGCCTGGGAAATGAGAGCTACACGATTTGAAAAAAATTAAACGATATATGCTTCAACAATGCACAGAAATAGTGAAACTTCGCTACGAGCAACGAAACAATTGCATTGTTGAACAATTCTTGGACGCGTTATTTTAAAAAATAGAGACATAAATTGATATAATTGATCTGATCTGATTTCTTTGGGGGTACGCAAAGGAAAACTCTACGTCAATGAGCCGCGAACAATTCAAGCGCTTAAAGACAATATCGGAAATGTTATTCGTGAAATATAGTCGATAATTGTGGAAAAACGCGATGCAAAACTACCCGAAGAGGATGACAATTTGTCAGGAACCTCAAGGTAGCCTCAAGACAATCCTGAATCGTAGAGTTGTACTTTGAATTGGAACAAAGATGTTAGAATTATTTGAAAAAAAGACGTTTTTTTAATGATTTAAAATGAAACTACTCGATGGAAGATGATGGACGCGGACAATGAAACGAAAAGGAAGAGACCTCGGTAACGAAGGGCAATCTTGGGCTCTCGTCGACCGCCGTTATCCTTATAAACTGATTCACCTGTCATACATCGCACGCGCACTCATCGTACAGTTTTCTCGCACGCTCATCACGAACTCGTTCAGGCATCTCTAAACACTTACAATGGCACGACCAAGTATTTGCACGCTCGTTATTCATGGAATAACTGCTTCTGAAGAAGTTTACTCGCTTTTTATTTTATTTTATTTTATTTTATTTTATTACTCGGTATTTAGATAAAATAAATTAGATTTTTGTTTCTTTGACGCCTTACTTAATACTTTCACTGAATTCTTATTTAAAAAAATGTCAACATTTGCCGAAATTGTAATTGTTTATGACACAGGGGATCGTATTAGGCTGATTGAACACGAAACTTCAAGGGAGAAAAAAGGATGAAAAAATAAATTTTTGTTTGTTAGATATTGCATAGAATTTCTACTGAATTATATTTAAAAAAATTTTTAAATTAGCAAAACTGTAACTGTTTGTGGTATAGGGTATCCTATGATGACTAGAAGCGATTCTCTTGGTTAAAAAATTTAGACGAAATATTGAAAATGTTTTTTTTATAATTATAACCACGACGAAATGTAAATTCATCAACGTCGGCGGTTAATGTTGTAATTACTTTCTTGGCTAAGAAACTTTCTTTTCTTAACAATTTTTGAACGGTAAATTATTAACGTTTCCATGTGAACGTATCGTTTTTGTGCATAACGAAGCACTAAAATAAAGCACTATTATATTACTTCTCACGGGCAGTTGTCTTTAAAATACGGGATGTGCAAATACTTTTTTGAGCCACTGTACTACGCTACGGTCGCTAATACTAGCGGAATTATTATTAAGGTCGTCATCGTTACGACTACTACTACTATTATATTATTATCGTTAATATTAATATTATTATTGCTGTTATTATTGCTGGTATTACTATTTACAAGTCTTGTCTCCTGTCGGGTCGGAGACCACGTCACGATCGCGATCCCTGGAAGGGAATCGTTGTTCGCAGGTCGCGCTAACCAGCCGTGAGGAACGAATTCTGGATCAACGATACCTCGCAAAATAATTTTACAGAGAATAACTATGGTTACAAACTCTTGTGCCCATATTTTCAGATTGACCGTGGCTCCAAGTAAATTAAGAGGTTAGGTGTTATTTGTTACTTTCCCTGTAGTAAGAAATAGTTTGCTTCGAAACTTTCAAGAATTAGAATTTTTCTTGTTGAACTTGAGCGATGCTTTACAGTGCAGACTGATACTCTTGAAAATTTCTACTGTGATTAAACTTTGTTTGTAGATTATTAGAAACTACATAATCAAGCATTTATTGTGGTATTTGTGTCTGTGACTTTATCGAAATTCATTTTCTTTGACAATGAACTTTCAGAATTAATTTTTTAATTCTTCGGTGAAAAGCACTTGTCACCCACATACGGGTGACATGACGTATCAAGGGGAGTTTACTGAATAATTAACAAATTATCTAGGCTCCAGAATATCAGAATTTCATCATTTTAGGATTTCATTATTTCAAAAACATTTCTTCAGCCCTTGCAAGAGTATAAAGAAAAATAACGAGTATGAAAGCAGAGTTAATACGTAAATTATTGCAAGAATTAAAAATTTATAAGAGGAGACTGTAAGACTAGAAAGAACTAAGAGAGGTTCAATCGATTACTGAAACTTTCAACAAAGCATCGACACCGACTTCAACTATGACTTCATTTTTTTATCTTGTTTCGAACGGGACTATGACTTATTTTTACAAAGAAATTAAAGAATACCTAAATTATTCTGTAATTGACCACTTCATATTTAAATTGCATTGCGATCTTTCCAAAATGAAGACAATGTAAAATTTAATACGACGACATAACCAAATTCATGTTTAATTTCCTTTCCAATTAAACCAAGTTTCGCTATCGATCCTGCAAAGGTACCGATAGCCAAATTCTCTCGATAATACTCATCGAAAAACGCTAGTTTCGCTTCTCTGTAAAACTACTCTGTACCTACGCCACAAAACACCAACAATGGCGTCCGATCCAGCATTCGTACGTCGCAGAATCTTTAAACGGTTAATGACTAAACGCTAATAAATAGGCAAATGAGATGAAAGCGCTTGGCTGGTAAACGCGGGGGTTACGAATCGAGAATTGACGCGAAGGGTGTGGAAAGATGAAGGGATACACGACAAGAGAAGAAATGGACGGTGGGGGGGGCGGGGGGCGGGGGAGGAGGATACGTAGGGCCATCAACCGAATCTATCATAATTTTTTATGATAGGATGAACCTCAAAGACCGGGACATACCAGCGATATTCGGCGTGGAGCCTAATCGACTCACGATGAGAAATCGTGAAGGTTAACGCTAAGTTTACGTAGGTTTGAACTATCTTTTCCTGCATCGTTTCTTTTTTTACTTTCTAAGAACTGAGTGAGAAAAATGAATTTGTAGTCGTGCTTGTCTCTTTAAACGTAAGTAAAGATGAGTAAAAATTTGAAATTTTTGGGGAAGGTTCGTCTTTGAGTTATGTTTGAAAATCTGCAGCTGTTTTAATGAGATATTTACTGTAATTCCTAATACTCGAGACAAGAAATTATTCTTTTTCACGTTTTGTTGAATGTAAATATTTGGTAAGAATGTAAATATTTAGAATGTAAGTGTAAACGGTTTCCGTAACCTCCCTCGTGAAATACGGAACGAGCGACAACATAAACCTAGCGTTAATTCGAAAATGAGCCGCTAGTATGTCACCAGCCTAACTCGGATCGGATCGAATCGAATCGAGTCGCATCGGATCGGGTCGCGTTAGGAACGACTACCGTGCTCCGTTGGTCGTTCGTGGAGCGTGCTAACCCTAAACGGACGTATGACCATCACCTTACCTGACATTTTCATGACCGATCGAACGTGAAAATGTCATTTGCCACGTGGCAATTTTTCGTATACAGAAAGTAGTCTTGGTACCTCGTCGCTAATACTTTTATAATTTTGATAAAAGAATGAAAATATAGCTCCATTTATCCTCGTTACGGAGGAACTTTCAAAAGGATGGAGATTTTGAAACTAACTCTATGAAATTTAACTTCTGGCACAACAACGGATCGATACGAAAAGTGTCCCTTCCATTAATCTCTCGAGTGACGAATTACTTTCTTGGAAATAAACAAATATTCAAGTTGATATTTACCTATGAATCTCGTCACGATGTTATTTTATCGTATCATTGGAAAATTCAATTGTAAATATTTGTTTACGCCTCTAATCACTATTTCCACGCGATAGTATTAGGTTGTCCTAAAAGTTTCTATCGTGAGTTGCATTCAATTGTTTTCTGTGACAGTGTTTATATATAAATAGACAATCTAATTTCTTAGACATTGATGCTGTAACAGTAATGGAGCGAAATGAATTGTACACAATTTTGTAATGTAACATAAAACATAAAATATTGTGTATGAATTAATTATTAATCAAACGAGAGAAACTTATGGAACAACTTAATATAAAAAAGAAATGAAAAACTAAACCAACAGCCTTCGAGAGGTTAAAGTAATATCCTTTTGAATGGTTGGTGCAACGATTGGTCTAGGGCTCACCTAATGCAGAAGAAATCCAACTCAGCGATGACAGAGATGTGTCTAGGTAGCTAAGTTGGTAGCTATAGGAAACGATGTGTGGTCCCAATTATTTTATACGGAAAAACCTCGTTTATCCCCATGCACTATTTTCACGAGACTGACTCAAGTTTAGGCCAAACTTGAAAATCACGAGTCACCCTCGTTGTCAAATTTCGTAGCCGAGTCCAGTACCTCAATCTACCCTTCTATTATCTAAACTTTAGATTCTAAGGCATGGTCGAACGTAGAGGTCCATGGTAGAGGGCTCAAAAAGGACCTCTATTATCGGAACTGGCTTGTCTCCAAACCTGTTAACCCTTAGCGCTCGGGTGGCGCCTCTAGGGCGACATATGTAATTTAAAAGTAATTTTGTGAACGTACAATTTCAAATTCACTTACATCCGAATACAACTAATTGGTAATTGAAATAATAATACATCGAGTCACGAACGTTCGTAGATGTTTCTGTTCGAAGTAGAGTTTTTGGTTTCACAGAAATTTATTATAAAAATGGACTGGATTTGGTTCTATAGAAAAATGCCTCGAGCGGAAAGGGTTAATATATGAGGATAAATGAGGTTCTACTGTACTTCTATTTTTCTCTTTATACTCTCTATATACTTTGATCTTTTCTCAAAGATATTCTCATTTCAGTTTCACGAACGAATTGGATGCTTTTCTAGCATCGCTTTTCCCCGAAAGAACAGGGATGACTACCGCGAAAAGAAGTCGGGTACAAAAGGCGAACGTCCGTTAAGGGTTGAGGTAAACGCGGATTCCTCAATGGCTGCCGATGTTCCTTAACACCGCAGCGAACGAAATCGGATCGTTGCTCGCGTCTTCGATAAGCTCGAGATTTCTCGGTAACAGACAAACGTCGAAAGGATCGGGCGTGACGGTGACGCCCGCGTTACCGCGCAAGCTCGGCAAGGACGCGCCCTCCGGCGATCTCAGCTCGAACGTGTGCATCAACGAGCTGAAGAACAGGAATAACTCCATGCGCGCCAGCACATCGCCGAGGCACATACGTCTGCCGACACCGAAAGGCATAAAGTATTCCGGTTTCTGGACTTTACCTTCGGCCGAGAGAAATCGGCTTGGTCGAAACTCCTCCGGCTCCTCCCAAAGTTCCGAATCCATGTGCACCGCGTGCAGCAGCGGCACCACTTGCGAACCCGCGGGAATCGTGTAACCGTGCAACGTCACTTCCCTGAAACAAACGACAACACCGTTTCTCAATTCCGAGTTTCCCCGTTTGCGCTTCAAAGACACGAGTTGCCTTCTTCCAGGGCGAAAAAACGATTTCTCCGCCATTTTTATTCGCCAGCTTTTGACGAATTTGATTAAATTAGTAAATACAATGGAAGCTTTTCGGAGACGGAGTAAAATTAAAAGTTTCTAGTTTCGGCTTGGATTAGTTTTTTAACCGACTTCGAAAAGGAGGAGGTTACTCTATTCGACGTGTATTTTTTTCTTTTTTTTTTCGTTCGCAATATTGAATGCTGTTAATGTATACATGTATACTGTCTACGTGGAAGTACTGTCTGAGAGGGTTTGATGTATTTGATTTGGCGAAAGGGAAGAGGGTCAAAATTGCATACAGTTAGCCCTTGGATACCCTAAGTTTCAAATTTGATACAGGACTTTTAAATCGAATTGTACTACTTGCAATTGGTTTGTTTTTAACATTTGGTTGTATGTATGTTGCCATTACATAACGCTCTTCTGAACAGAAGTTAACAAAATAAACGTCAGCTGTCAAGATTGTTCAAATAATATGTACATTGATATTTTAAAAAATTTTTAATTTTTGATATATTGTTGATTTAATAATATTGATTATTGCTAATGTACGTACTCTCTGCATGAAAATATCGTCTGAGTAGGTTTGGTGTAGTTTTTGAAAAGGGCGGCAATATTGAATACCGTTAATATACATACTGTCTACACGGAAATACTGTTTGTGTAGGTTTGTTAACGTGATAAACTGATGTTCCTCCACAGAAAAAAAGTTGGAAATTATGTATTCACCGAGATCGGTGCAAAAGACCATTTTTTGGACTATTTCAGTTTTTTACCTCTGGCGGAGAGGAGGGGAGGAGTTAAGGGTCAAGATAACTACTATTATAATCGCAAAGTTAAGGGCTACCTATGATACGAAAATCAGCTCGATCGAAGGGTAGTCCACTTTCTTAACTTCAACCGACAGGCGAATATGTGTGAAGTTTGGAATATCGACAATTATTGTCGATCGATATTATAAGTAAGTTAGTATGTTACGATTTGATTGAAGAGGGCTTTAGGGTTGTTTTTCAATAAAACTGTAGAAGAATTGAAGAAGTCTCAGCACAATAAAATAAAAGCGAACAAAGCTTGATACAAATTTGGTAAAGTAAGCGAAGTTGGAGAAAACTGAAATGAACTAAATAAAAGTGAACAGATCAGAAGAAAACTAAAAAATTGGAATAATCTCAAGGAACGTGTACAAAGTTGAACAAATCTGAATCAAACTGAAGACAATTCGAAGAAATTGAAGAAAAGTAAAGAAAAGAGAAAACATTAAATGCTTCTAAAGTCTTTATACTCCGAAAAGTTTTGAATTCTATAGTGAAAAAGTAAATTGAACGCAAACTAGGGAGTATCTTATCACAGGATTTATACCTGAAAGTTTCGACTAGTATCACGCAAAATTACTATGGAAAAAGTAGTTACCGTGTAGTCGCGTGAGTAGTTCCCAATGGTACTACGCTCGACCTCCGAAGCACTTCTAAGATCGTGGCTTCGGTGATCGGAAGAAAAGGTAGATCCTCCAGGCCAGGCATCCTCGATCTGCCCACCACCTGGTCCAATTCCTCCCTCACTGCATTCGCCGCTTCCGGATGATGCAGCATCAGAATCATCGCCCATTCGAGCGTGGTCTTCACAGTTTCCATGCCAGCGGAGAACAAATCCCCGAGGATCTGTTGCATCTGGCGATCTGACGGCAAAGAAAAAGAAAGACCAAGTGGTTTAATACAAAAATTAATATAATTTTTAAATCGAACAATTTGTTAATACTGAGGAAATCAGAGTTACACAAAACAACAGTTACGTTAACTTTAATTAAATTGTAGGAAATTGGAAATAAGTTCATGAAACTGTGGTAAACTTAATGAAATCGAAGAAAATTAGAACAAAACTGACGTAATTTTAATAAAACTGTATGAAATTGAACAAGAATCAAGAAAATATTGGAAAGTCGATAGAACTGCAGACTATTATGATAGAACTAAACAAATCACGAGAGAATCGAACAAAACTCACATAAACCGTGGAAAGCTAAACGAAAGTTAATAAAATTAAGAAAATCAAAAGAAAACTGAAATAGTCACCAGAAAAAAATTTTTTTTAATTGAACGACAGCCAATAGAAATTGAGCAAAGTTCAAAAAAATTGAAGAAAATTGAGAAAACCATACAAATCTCGACAAAAGAGTAAAACACATCAAATGTGGAATACCGAATGAAACTAAATAAAAACTGAAAAAACGTCAAGTCACTGAACAAATCAAAACAGAACTGAACTAGTCTCAAGAAAAAAATGATTAAAAATCGAAAGAAAGTCAACGTGGAGAACTCCAGAATTGTGGAGAACTGAACTCAATAAAATTGTAGAAAATTGAATAAAACTAAGCAAACTTCAAGAAAATTCAAGAAAATTCAAGAAAGATAAAGAAATCTCAACAAAACAGAATAAAGCACGTAAACTGTGAAAAACTCAATAAAATCAAATGAAAACTGAAAGAAATTCAAGAAAACCAAATAAGAGTCAATAAAATTAAACAAAGCTAAATAAAACAAAACAAAATTGAAGTAGTCACAAGAAAACTACAAAACTGATCAAAACTAAGCCAATTTCAACAAAACCGAAGAAAATTCAAGAAAACTGAACAAGAATTATTAATAAAACTGAGTACATAAAAACAGATCTAAAGTATAGAGGAGACTAAATGGTGCTCACCATGATTCTTCCCTTGGAAAAGCGACGCCGCGCGGCCTTCGCCCTTCGCCTTCTCGATCTCGAGGAGATAGGCGTCCACCAGGTCCCGCACGATGCCCTTGTCGAAGGTCGCCCGATGCTGATCGACGGCCTCCTGGAAGAAGTCCGCCATCTCCGAGCGGTTCTCCGATATCTTGTTCCGTATCTTCTGCAGACACGGCAGGTAACGCATCACAGGAATGAAGTTCACCGCGACCATGCTACCGAACAGCTTGAATCCCTCCTCGATCAGGTCCATGAACCTCTTGAACCTGGCGTCACCGTGTTGGAAACGCACCCCCATTATGATCGAGCAAATAACGTTGCTGATCGACATTCCTAAAGAGGCTGAGACGTCCATTGGCGCGCCACGTCGCAACGCCAGACTTCGAAGGAACGTCTTAACCTCGCGCTGAAAAATCAACGGAGGAATTTTCTTCAGCTTCTTTCGATCGAGATTCTAAAGACGAGTGGACTCGATCGATGACGGAACGAGGAAGGACAAATTGACAGGATATACAGGAACTGAGGAAGAGACGAGATTTATCGAAGGGTTCTGCTCACCATAATTCTCGATTCCATAATTTTCTTTCCGCCGCCCATGTAGGTCATGCCGAAGCTTCGGAGCTTCTCATGAAGAAATTTTCTTTGGTCTTTCCACATGGCGCCCTCGGTATTGATAATACCTGCAACGGAAACGAAAAAGGGCTCTTTATATGGAGAATCGATTAATTAATAATGACGGTTCGAAATAAATTATTTCGAGTGTATGGACAGATATATCGTAGAAACAGGAGATATGTAACCCTTTGTGGAGGCATTAGTAAATACATACATTAACAAAATAAAAGTAAAAGGTAATTAAAGTAAACAAATATTAGACCAATCGTGAAATAGAAATAATAATTATAGAAGAATTCATTTATCACAGCGTAAAATAAAAGTAAAGTGCAAATGAAATGAGTACACAAATCTTCATGTTCATGTTCATCATTTTAATACGTACATAAACTACTTAAAATAGTTCTTTCTTATTTTCATTTCAATTAAAATTTGCCTAGCTCTGCTCTAGAGACAGATGTACCACACACAGAATTTTGAGATTGGAAGGCTTCTATTTTGATAATGTGGTCATATTATACAATTTGAGAATATAATCATGAATATCCATACACAATGTTGGTAGTTTATTCTGTGTTATCTGAAATAAGTAGTTTCAAAAGAACTGTATAAAGTTGAACAAAACTACGCCAATTTCAACAAAAGTGAAGAAAATTCAAGAAAACTAAACAAAAATGAATAAAACCGAGTACAGAAAAACAAATCTAAAGTATAAAGGAGACCCAATATCTAAAATAATTGAAAAGCTGAATGTACTCGTATATATACCACTATCCCTTAATTGATTCTCCTTTCCACTTTCTATTTTCAAAGATACGGTCTGCTATAGAAAAAGTATACAAGTTGAAAGTTGCCAATATTAATATTAACGTTTTACAGAGATTCCTTGCTCGTATTATTTAGAATTATTTTTGTTTAGCCAAAAGTGAATTTGGATGTCTTTTCGTGCAAGGGAAAAGTCAACGTAAATGTTCGACAAAAACCAAGCGGTTTCTGTGACTTTTCTTGTGGAATTCGGAATCGGTGTCGGTCGCGATAAAAGAGCAATCGAAAAGGAATCGGTGACGCCACGGGAACCGATGGAAAGAATGTAAAAGAGATGAGAAAAGTAATGAAGAGGCGTGATCGAGGTGGAAAAAAAAGAGGCGAACGTTAACCTTCGATAGAGATAAAAAAAAAACGTGGCACCCGCGCGTGCGAAGTCGAGAATGCAAAAAAGGCGAAACAACGAAATGGCGCGAAACCGCGAAGACACGGACTGACGATAAGAGTGGCTATCAGAAAGGCGAGCATGACACGCGTCGACGGATTATATTATATATACTTATTCCCCCGATTTACGAGGAAAATCGGCTTCTCGGTAAACCGTGTACAGAGATATCGTAGATCTTTGTATGAAAAACTGTGCGAATACAAACAAAAACAATACGAAATGATTATAATCTAGTCTGGTGTTTAATTAAATTCATTTACTTCGTTTACTATTTTGTACTTTTCATTTATTCCAATAGTTTATTCTAATAGGGTTCTAAAGACGTGTCTTACTTTCACTTTGTTTGTTTCTAATCGAATTACAAAAAAACGTTACAAGATCTATTCAAAATTTATATTCATTCACTGTAACATAAAACAAAAGTAAAACATAATCGCAGTAAACAAATTAGTTGAATCGTGAAATAGAAATAATAATTATAGAAGAATTCATTTATCACAACGTAAAATAAAAGTAAAGTGCAAATGAAATGAGTACACAAATCATTTTAATTTTGATTCTTAATGACGTGTCTATTAGTTTCTCGTTTTTAAAATTTCTTTTCACCCGGTGAAACGTGTAAAATTTAATTTGAATTATAAGAAATCTCATGAGATCTAATTATTTACCGCTAATCGATGGATATAGAGTTTAAACGTTCTTGACTAGAAAAAGCATAATGTGTAAACACATCTAAGCATACAGCGGTTAATCGATAAGAGATTGCATTCATAACAAAACCGGTACCGAGATCGATCGGTGATCCAATTCAGTGGTGTTCGAATCTAAATTGAAATACCGAACGTTGTCCTAAATTATGCGTTTCTTATAAATTATCGAATAAAACGAGAAGTATCGGTAATGAGAGACACTGTCTTTCCAGGAAATCTTTAAAACGATAGCGGAAGATATTTTCCCGAGGGTTGGAAATACGCGTAATTAATTTCTTCGTGGTATTGAAATTTTGAGAAACGGCAAAGAAACCAAGTTTATTTTCGGTCGTTGAATAAAACTCCCTATACAATTCGCGGAACTAGTAATTAATCGATTGAAAGATGATTTTTGAGAAAACTTATCGACGATACCGAGCCACGAATTCGATTAAACGGAAGGCTACATGTGATCCTAACAGACAGGGTCAAAGATTGCAAAGTCTGCTCCCACGGAACAAGAAAACATGAGAGATATCGAACTATTATCGCGACACATGTCCCGGAAAGCCAGGAATGCACTTTGGCGAGTATTTCGTATTAGGCTATCTCAAAAAACTTTCGTTCTTTGTGTTTTGAATATTACGATCAAATTTATATCAAATTATTATAATTTCTACGCAAAGTCGAACGTATCGTATATCATTTAAAAGCGGAGGTTCCACTCTTACATTCTGATAATAAATATCGCGTATTTTTTTATTAATGCTTTGAGTCGAATTACGACATTTGAAAATGAATAGTTATCAATCGAAGTAATAAGATACCATACCAAGCAAAATTACAGTGCTACTACAAACTACAACATATAATATAATATATCTATATAATTATAGATTATCTTTAATACAAGCACGTGTAACGTTAATTCGTAGGTTTATTTCTTCCTGAACAATACAGCGTGAGTATGTCCATGCAGGAAAAAATGTTGGAGTGCTAAGAGTTGACACTTTAGCTACTTCTCCATTTAGAGCAAGTTTACTAGTTTAGTAGAGGATTTCCCCTATTAGTACAGATTTATTTCGACTGGGGTGTGTATACTGTTATTATGTCAAAAGACCTGTCTGTTTTCTCAAATTGACCAACGATACGATTTTAGTTAATTTTAGTTTTAACAGGTAGCCTGTTAACAAACGAACAATACAACAAACCGATCGCACAAATACGCGCGTAGTATAAATTTTCATTTTTAACGAAGAATTCTTGTCGAATTTCACGGACAAAGTCGATCTACAAGGATCATCAAAAATGAATTTGCTGTAACTTTCCTTGTGAAATTCGGTACTTCAACATGAAATAAAGATAAAATACAACGAACGTAACGAAACATCAGTTCATTCGTGAAATGGAAGATATATAACTGGCGAGTTCATAAGTGATCGGCGATATGAACATGTCAAAATGATGATTCTTCGTAAACCAATGTCGTTCGTTTCTATCCGTAAAAATTGATTTAGGGAAAAAGGTACCCGTATGAATCATTTTCAATTGTAAGAATTCGTCATTTTGAACAGTACGAAAATCGAAATCACATTGGCAGAAGAAAAAGATAGCATACGAATCGTTTTTATTTGTTGAAATTCGTAATTTGGAGAAGCACGAACGTCAAAATCGCGTAAAAAAAGAAAAAGATGAAAATATCAGGGAAATCGGGGCGCAGACTTACCATATCCGCCGAGGATGTTGATGAACTCGGTGTGGGGTCTTCCAGTGAACTCCTCGCGACGAAACGTGTCGCGGATGGTGCGATGATCGCTGAGGACGACCACGAGCTGGGTCCCCAATCGTGCACTGAACATAGGCCCGTACTTTTTCGCGAGTTCGCCGTAACGTAGGTGAACGTCGCCCTTCAGAAATGGCAGATAACCGAACACGGGTACGCCCCAAGGGCCCGGGGGCAAGGAACGCACGTACTTGAGCCATTGCAGACATCTCGCCACCAACAACACCGCGAGGAACACGAGCAACGTGTAAAGGACCTCGATTCTCGTTCCTCCCATCGCCTGCCAGGTCAACTGTGCCGCGTGCTCCACCAGCATCTCGTAATCCAAATATTTCTATCTCTATCCTCCTCTATATCCAGGCCCCAGAAAAAAATGCTCTCCTCGTCAGGGATTTCCACGAGCAAACAAGCGAGATTTTACAGACTTTCTTCTAGTACACCTCTAAGCTTGCACTAGCTCGTTCTTCTTTGACATCTTCCTTCGATGTCTTCTCGATCGACACTTCAATTCCCTTCGATCGCTCGTCTGTTCTCTTCGTATTCTCTTGTATATATCGAACGCTTCGATGTCACGACTCGGAGACACGCGCTCGAGATCCTCTCCAACCGGCGTTCGTCCGGACACCAGCGCGATTTTCTTCTTTCGAAACGTCGCTTCCGAAATTCGCGGCTATAAGTATCAAAGCCGATCGGGCTGGTGGGACATAATCTGGAGGGGAGAACACAGAGGAAGAACGTGTACAGGCGGTCGCCGCTTGTGTTCGCCTGGAGGGGGTGACTTGTCAAGGAATCGTTGGAATCGGGAAGATTCCCCGGCACAGGCGCGGAAAACTTGCACCGGCTGGAAAAATGAAGCGATAAGGCCCCGCTCGGGTGTCGACGGAGGTGATCGACTCGCCCCAGAGGAAGAAATGGCAAGTGAGAGAAAAAGAGAGAGAGGAAGGAAGGGAGGGAGAGAGAGAGAGAGAGAGAGAGAGAGAGAGAGAGAGAGAGAGAGAAAGGGGGGGGGG